>NW_019740654.1:602554-604852 GCF_002891405.2 Cryptotermes secundus | reverse complement strand
AAGTCACTTGGTTCCATGAAGAACTGACCCAGGTGACGAAATCTTAAATAAGCTATGACCTCACAGTCACATAGGATGTGTGTGGCTGATTCATCTGCTTGTAGGCACCTTTCGCAGGTTGGGTCATTTGTCAATCCCAGTTTGAAGAGATGTCCTTTTAGATGACAGTGTCCTGTAAACAGTCATATCACACATCTTAATTGGACTCTGTTTAATTTTAAGAGACCCTTCGTTTTTCTGGCAGGGGGTCCTGATATTAATCCCTTTGCCTGTTTGAGTACAGTTGTGGATTCCCAGTGTTTTTTTGTGATTTCTATCTGTCCAGTCCCTGACCGCTTTCTTGGCAACACTAGTTGAGATGCAGTAAGCTGGCTCAGGTCCTGTGAACGGCTGTTCAGATCATGTTCTTGATAGTTGATCTGCGGTTTCATTCCCTGCAATACACTCATGGCCTGGCACCCATATCAGCTGAACTCTGTTATGTTTGGCCAATGTCTATCAGCTATGTCTCTTGATATAATTCTCAGTTTTCCACAGACAAAGGGCGAATTTTTTTTCATACGGTCAATTTAAAACTCAAAATTAAACACCTCAGTACCGATAAGTCAGGCATATAGAATAAGCAAGACGTGTTACTCTAAGCTCTACCCGCCGCAAGAAAAGTGTATGCTAGGGCGAATGCTCAAGGGCGACAATATAACTTGTCAGCGCATTACAACTTCCTAATTACACAGACGCAATACGCCCGGGCAGCTCTGCCTAGATAAGCCAGTTACATATAACCCTATGTTAGCAACCATTAATAGGCCCAGATCGAGGAGAGCGAACCGGTTCGTGTAGCAATAACATTCTGGATAAGTTCGAGAAGCACACGGGTCAAATTCCGGGCACGTTACACCCCACCTCGAGAGGGGTTTCCCATGCTTTGTTTCTCCCGGCGAACGTCTGGACAGTTCCTTTTTTCTTTCTTTCTTTACATTGGCTCTACGCCCCCCCTTGGGCCCTGACCTCTGATTTTTCAGTTTCATGATCATTTAGCAGACGGTAGGACTCCTTGGACGAGTGATCAGCTCGTCGCAAGGCCTCTACCTAAACACAGGACAGCACAAACACAGAATAAACGCGTACACACACCAAACATACACGCCTTGTGTGGGAATCGAACTCACGATCCCGACTTCCGAGCGAGTGAAGACAGTACATGCCTTATACCGCTCGGCTACAGTGACCGGCTATGCCAAGACAACCTCCTCCTAAATCCTTATCTAGCAACTATCAAGAATGGGCTTCCGATCCCAACATTTGTAATTAAAACATCGTTGTTAAATAACTGTAACAAGAATAAACCTATCATAAGGCCGGAAACGAGTAAAATATGTCCGGTGCCACAGTTGGCGATATACCAATATTCATTCAAAACAAGAAAACAAAAATGCCTTGGTTTTAGTTCGCAAGCGAACTATACCGACCGAGCGAGCGCCGCTTGTCGGAGAAGTTGGTGCCAACTTTAGCGGATAGAGGGCGTTCCGTGATCAGCGCAACGAATGCCCATGGTCGTTAATTTCGGTTTTCTAGACCAGTGCCGCTACTTCCTTGAAATAGCTCCTCAATTACTGTTACAAGGCTGAGTGGACTCCGTTTCATACTCACTACTTCTCAGACAATCTGGTAGCGCCGGGCATCGAACCCGGACCTCTGGATCTTAAGCCAGAACTCTGACCACTAGACCACAGAGGCGGTCTTCACTAATATTCATTCACGGAAAAATCTTTGTTATATCGTGTCCTCTAAGAAGCCAACTTTCATGTTCTATTCATCCAGCGATGAGACCTCGACAAATTGCAAACCAAACCTCGCGCTCAACCTACCACACCGGAGAACATTTCCAGGAAGACGGTCTACGAAAGACTATTTTAACACGACAAGTCTACAGCATGGCTTGGCTTGGCTTGGCTTGGCTTGGGAGGTTAGTATGTCATTACAGCATAACTGTGAAATCGATGCGATGGAAAACAGGGCAGCTGAATACTGACAGTGTCACTGAGCGCACACTACTGGCATACGGCAAAGACAATAGAACATTCATCTCCACAGAGCATTACTGGAACACACGTTGGCTGTTCTCTGCGATTAACGCTGGAGGAACTGATTTGGGCGAACGAACCTGTATTCTCTCATACAAATGCTTTAAACAAGCCCCTGATGCATAGGGAATACTGCCATTATATCTCATGCCTTGAGAGAAGTGCGTCAGGTGCATGGGCACCGTTTTCAAATGACATGCTTAGCCCCCCTCCC
>NW_019740654.1:586660-602523 GCF_002891405.2 Cryptotermes secundus | reverse complement strand
TCTCCTCCACTTTTTCCTATAAGTAATATGAGAGAAAAATTGTGACGGTAAAAAAATCGAAATCGAGGTTTTGAGCCTTCGGAATGTCGCAGAGCGGCTTCTGTGCCCCTCGCTGGCGCCTGAACACTTGACGGATTTTATTCCCTGTCGGTAAAAGGTAATCTATCCCGTGAAGGTCCATAGGGTTCTGAGAAGTTGAGGCTCACATGTGGTCGTAAGGGTGTCAGCCTTACGAGCCTACAGCCCTTTACCCCCAAAAATATTTCTGGTACTCATTTCTGTTAGAGGTTGAGTCGACACCAGGGCTGTAGTGCGGCTGGAAGGGTTAGATCAATTGAAGAAATTCACTTCATCGGGGCTCGAAACCGCAACCTTCCGGCTTGTAGCATAGTGCCGCAACCAACTAGGCTACCGCGTGCCCCAATACAAGTCGGTGCCCGGTAAAAATGAACACTTAAAAAAAAAGGGCCCCTCCACAAAAAAGAAATGGTAATTTTCTCGAAAACGTATAAGTCGACTTTGATCAAATTTCAGTAATTTATGGAGACCATCACCCTAAATAAAAATGCACAGGGAAAAACGGTACGCTGAACAGGGTGCGGGCATATTCTACCTTGTATGTTCAATGACCAACAAAGGTACTAAAAACAACTAATTCCGTTTCCGAAGTGACGTACTTAAGGCCAATCGTATATGAGGGAGTACGTGTAATGTCTTTGCACCGGCTTTTAAACACGGTGCCGAAGTCAGCATTCCTCCTCGTCTACTCCAGTTTCATGAAAATTTTATTGCATGCTTTTTATTCTATACGGAACACGCATAATACGAATTACGATATACTGTATACAAAAAGAGAACAAACTCCGTGGTTTTAGTCCGCAAGTGGACTACACCGACGGAGCGACCGACGCTTGTCAGTGAAGTTAGTGCAACTTTTGCGGACAGAGGGTGTCACTTGGTCAGTGCAACGAATACCCACGGCCACTAATTTCGGTTTTCTAGAACGGAGTCGCTATATCCTTGAAATAGCTCCTCAATTATCTTCACGAGGCTGAGTGTACCTCGTTCCAGACCCATTACTTCTCAGAAAATCTGGTAGCGCGGGGAATCCAACCAGGACCTCTGGATCTAGAGCCAGGAACTCTGACCACTAGACCACAGAGGCGGTCATATATTGTATTTTTTTTTCCTGTGGCGCTACAGCCCCAATTTTGGGCCTAGGCCTACCTCCATGAAACTCTCTGTTTCACTTCGGTTTACTAGATCTTACATATACGGTAGGACTTCTTGGGCGAGTGATCCGCTCGTCGCAAGGCCTCTACCTGTAGACAAACACAGAGAAACGCACACAAACATCCATGCACTGAGTTGGATTCGAACCCACGATCCCGGCTTCCGAGCGAGCGAAGACAGTGCATGCCTTAGACCGCTCGGCTACCGTGACCGGCCATATATTGTATACTATCATGTAAATTATTTTTTTAAAGTTACGAGGGTTAATTTGTTTATAAATCTCTGGTTAAAATTAAAAATTTATAAATTCCTAGTGAGATATCAAAAATCCTATCCGACAAACTATAAAATACGAGCTATATGTTATGAATACAAGGTATATACGTATATGGTTCAAGAAGAAATAGCTCAACTACCGGCAAACCTCTGTCATTTTTCCTTAACCATTACGTTTCAAAGTTAAAAAAAATCGTTCTCAATATTGTTTTGTCCGAACTAACAACACGTAGCAGGTTTACTACTCCTGTCTATCTATGGCTCTACAGCCTTTTGTTGGACACCTTGGCCACTTTTTCAGTTTCTTAATCCTATACACAGTCGGTATGATTCCTTGGACGGGTGATCAGCCCGTCGCAAGACCGATATCTACACACATAACAAACGCAGACAGACACACATGCCCTGAGTGAGATTCGAATCCTGGATTCCAGCGCTCGAGGTAGCGAAGCAAGTTCATGCCTTGACACCGCGCGGCCACTGCGATATGCGGTTTACTACTTTTAGTATGTAATAAATCTGTAATAATTTGTCAAAAACCACCAAAAAGTTTTTAATTTCAAACTTCTCCGGTACGAGGCGCGCGTACGGGTAGGTGAGAACTCACGGAACTACTTAACAATCCATCAAGAGCATATTCATCATATGTGCGTCCATTCATTTCACATTTCTTGAATGAGTACCGAAGGTCTTGGAAAACTCTGAATAAAAAAACAGCATATTCGTTTGACACGTACGCACTTATCCATGATAAATTCATGAATGGAGTCAGAGGCTTCTGAAACTTTGTTTCAACATGGTCAACATTCACAAGCAAAGGGATACAGACGTAAGTAATATATTTTTCTTCAGAATACTGATACTGAGCTAAGTATGTTGCACTAAGCATGTATTCAAACTATCCAGACATTTTTAGAACACACTATACAACACGGTAATATATTCGTAATTAAAAATATCTGAAAATATACACAGGCAATTTGTCTTAGCATATTAATACGTAGGCAAGCTGGTGGGAATAGGAATGTTGAAACTGCGCATGCTCATGTTTCGCAGACTTCTTATAGCATCGTACATTGCTGCTAAATTGCCACTATAACCGTAACCAAAACGGTTCCTATGAAAGGATAGCAAACTCCATGCTTCTAACACATTTAAAATGTAAACATAAATATTCTCCTACTATTCACAAATCCGACACCTTATTAATCATAAAGAACATGCGGTAAAATCCCTACACAGCGGAACACACAATATTATAGACTGGCCAAGAAATACATTGACGGAATGTCATTTGATTCTTGGCCAATAAATCTAATGCCATTTGTTTTCTGACATGCGTCACACAGGGAGACATAAAACCACTGCCTGAAGGGTTATAGAGATCTAGATGGGTCATCGCCATTATAAAAATAAAGCATAGTTAACAATTATAAAAATAAATAAACCATTTACTTGTTGTGTTCATATCATCATATTGTTTTCTTGTGATTTCACAACGTTGCCACTAGGTCGGGCGACAACAGCGCAGAATAATAGGATTATCAGCTGGGAACGGATTTTTAAGTGATAGATATTATTTATAACATATTTATTTTCACGTGATGCATCAGTAATAAATACGCTGTAAAAGTAGAAAATATTTTCAGAAAGTATTAATTATTACACAAATAACCAGACGCTGTCAGTATCTCAGACACGAAAAGTCATCTTGAAGTAGAGTACCGTAAACCTGTTTCGGTTATCAGGGGTGATTTGTATGAACAGAATGTACGTTCCACATCACATGATACTCAGTCTCGCGTACTTCTAACACACGACGTCACTAACACTCAAGTGTTTCATGTCTTATGAATCAACTAGCCTTTCTCTTCTCGTACACATGAAATCTCGCCCATGACAACGCCTGTGATTCCGTTCCGTTTATCTCGAATTTCGCTGATTTGTTTTGTTGTCTCACACAACAAATTTTTGGTTTCTACCAACCTACTATCCAATAGGTACCGGGAGATCTTTCCCCGGGGGTAGGGCTGCCGGGACGTGAAGCTGACCACTCACCTCCAATTAGTACCGAGGTAAAAAAACGTAGTTCTAAACATCCACTCCCCCATACGTCTTCATAAATTTTATTGCATATTTTCTTGTTATCTCCCGCCGAATTGGCCTGGTCTCGGGCAATTAAATAGCTGTGGTGAGCCTGACAGGGGTTGTCCAGTGATTGAGTTTGCCTCATTCTAAGGGGCCCAACTGAGCAATGTGTCCTCCCCCTTCACCCAAGGGCGGAAACAGATCCACTTTCCGAAACTCTGTGTTTCCTAGTTTCTAGAATACCGGATGATGGACAAAGTCCAAAAATCCATTAATTCTGATCAAAATGAAGGTATGCTTACAACTTGCCCCCATGCAGAATACACCACGTCCTTAACGAATTCTACAAAATATGCCCTTAAAACAACCAAAAAATGTAATTTCACGCAAAGCTGTTTAAGTAGGCAAAAGTTACATGAGCCTAAATTACACATTCTTCGAGCTAACACCAAAATAATTCTACTGTGCAGTGATTTGCTTGGAAAAGCTGACGGAAAGTCAGCGGGTTAAGAAATTTACTGGTAAAGTTTCACACCTATATGAAGCATCAAGCAAAATTTCTTCTGTATAATTTAATCTTTCGGACTGGATATGCGACCATTTCCAGATTACAACTCCTTACGAAGTAAGCGAGATAGGCAGGCCTACGTATGAATCAAAACATGAAGAGTAGCGATGGCGCTGCGGCCATTTCACGAGTTCGAACGACTGCCATATTTGTATCGTTTATCAGTATAATCATTAACCTGTCAAGGATTGGGTCATTTCTTCACCCGTTCCGGCCTTAGTTATCTAACAGACTCTTCAATATTCGCTTCTAATTATTATAGCTAAAGATATGAACAGAAAATGGCGCCGAGGTGACCTCAAATGTCATCATATTCGTATTATGTTCATGATATTTACAAGTTCTTTAAGAATCCACCAAAAAAGGCTACCAAGCCAAATTTTCAAGGCATTTCCATGTAAAAAGTTTTGCTAAACTTCCGCTTCTGTTATATTTTTAACTCTAGCGGCCACATAATGTAACAACTACTGTGGAGTAGTACGCGAATTGATACAGAGAGAACAGAGACATTACGACAGTTAGGGTAAGACAGACAAAAGTAAAGTTGCCCCTGGGCTTAATTAATAAAGCACCATGCAATTAAAGACGTACGCAGGTATGTAAGAATAGCTCCATCATTCTCGACAAGGACACTAGATGGAAGTGAGCAGCCCGCCTCACGCACTGGCTGCTTTACCCCCGGGAAAGAGCTCGACGTGCTGGCTAAATAGGAGGCTGAGTGGGCCCCAGAACCGGTCTGGACTCCATGATGAAGAGAAAAATCTTTCATCTGTGCTGGGAATCGAATTCCGGCCCACCAGCCCGTAGCCCGTCTCCCTAGTTACGGAAAGATAAGCACTTCAAGAAACCCTTCCTGATGACTGTCACCATGGAATCACGTGTTGAATCCAGGTTGCCTTGGATGTCTGCGCGCTGACCACCACACTAGACGACAAGGATAGGGGTCACTTTTAACTCATCTTAGTTAAAAGCATTAAGATGTTAAAGCTTCCTCTGTACCTTACAGCCACGCGTTAAGACGCAGCTGCCGGGTCTCACTGTGGGTCTGTAAGCGATGAAACATTTCAGTGCCCGTAACTTTACTGAGATAAGCTAACCGCTTACTTGAGAAGCCGCCAGTTACGCACCTACTCGAAAATTTCTCAACATTTTATGGAACCAAGAGGTTCATTAACGTGTTAACAAGAGCTATCCACTGGTCTCTATCCTAAGCCAGATTAATCCAGTCCATCCAACCCCACCCTTTCTAAGATCCATCTTAATATTGTCCTTCCACATATGTCAATATCTTCGTGTGGCATTCTTCCTTCTGGCTTTCTCACCAAAAACCTATACGCATTCCTCGTCTCCTCATCAGTGCTACATGCCCAGGCCATCTCTTCCTCCTTGACATGGTCATTCTAATCACACTTGGCGAAGAGTACACGTTACGAAGCTTCTCATTATGTTAAACATATGTTTATTATTATTATTTCAACATTACTGGCAGCAGAGAACCGAACAGGAAACACTGACGCAGCTTCTGAATGCCGAATAGGTACAGTGTACGAACCAGATCTGATTGCCGCCGAGATGGGGCTTTCCCCTTACCACCTTGTGCGGAACACACGCTGGCTCCTATCCAGCCCCCTATTCTACAGCTACCCGCTTAACTCCTTCTAGTGCCGAGGTTAACAATGCCTCTTGTAGTTCTTGTCGCTCGGTACTTCAGTTACTTGAACAGACATAAGCTCCTGTTGATTAAAACAGAAACAATGAGGAAGAGTATTATCTTATGGCAGGCAGGTCATGTAGCACGAATGGAGGAGACGAGGAATGCGTATAGGACATTGGTGGGAAAGCCAGAAGGAAGGAGACCAGAGGGAAGACCAAGGCGTAGGTGGGTGGTCAATATTAAAATGGATCTTAGAGAGATAGGATGGGACGGTTTGGATTGGATAGATCTGACTCAGGATAGGGACCAGCTGAGGGCTCTTGTGAACACGGCAATGAACCTTCGGGTTCCATAAAATGCAGGGAAATTCTTGAGTAACTGCAGAATTGGCGGCTCCTCCAGAAGGGCTCAGTTCCATGAGTAAGTAAGTAAGTAAGTAAGTAAATTATCTTATGGGATGAGACACTGTGTAGTCTGGCAGAAATACTGCCTCCATCTTCAAGGTAAAAGAACAAGCCAGGCAAGCACTGTAAACCTCACAAAAGGTAATTACGTAAACACGTTCTTCACTGGCATGTTTGCAATGGTGTGAAGTTCTCTCTCTCTCTCTGCTCGTTAACCCAAGGGAAAAACAAACCTTCTTCAAAAGCTAACAATCGTTGTGCTAGTCAATAAATTTATGGCTTTCTATGGAACCCGAAGATCATTACAGTGAGTAGGCCGCAAGTTCCTATCCCGCACGAAATTATTCAATCCACACCCTCCCACCCAATCTCTTTAATATACTGTCCTCCCATCTAGCGCAGTTAGTATAGCGACTGGCTATGGGCTGGGCGACGGAGGGGTAGGAGTTCGAGTTCCGGTAGGGTCAAGAATTTTCTCCACATCGTCCAGACCGGCTCTGGAGCCCACCCAGCCTCCTGTCCAATGGGTACCTGGGGTAAGGCGGCCGGGGTGTGAAGCTGACCACTCACCTCCAGCTAGTGCCGAGGTCAAGTAAATGTGGACCTATACATCCCCTCCCCAATACGCCTTCATGGCACAGTGGTTAATTAGTTAAGCACAGGGGCAACTTTAGCTTCCCTCCCATCTACATCTGAGTCTTCCAATCTGTCTCTTACGTCCAGGGTTTTCAACAAAACTTATGCATGCATGTCTCCTTCTACAATAGTGAAATTTAAAATGAAGCTGTGTTGTTCTTCAATTTCAGTTTTGTGCTGTACTATACAACACAGAACTCTACACACACCGTACAAAGTTTAACGGTCTCTGGTTTAAGCAGTACTGTATAAAGAATGTTCTAGAACAAAAGTTTATGTACACAGATTTTAATATTACAACATTTCATAGAATGCGGTGTTGGAGAAATCGTTAATATTTATCAAATAGCAATTAATAAAATTAGCCTAATGTATAATTTTTATTACGTGGTCATGACACTGGTTCACCCACAATGACGCAATACAAAAGGAAATTAAAAACACTGTACTACCACCTGCAGCTCAATACAAACGCAATAATTTCTAACTTGTAAGCACATAACACACAGACGTGAATACTATTAAAGAATTAAGGCATAGTCAGCATTGCTTTTAGACTACTTTCCTCATTTAAAAAAAAAATAAAAGTACGCTTATGAGATCACCATGCTGTCTCCGCGTCTGTGAATATCCACCTTTAAACTTCTGACTGCCTCTTCCGGTCTTTATAAAACTTTTTATGTATATCATGGCACCTGAGCCCATTTCAAAGGCGTATCTCACAAATCCCTCCCATGAATCTGTGTGTGTGTCTGTATGTATATCCTCTTATCGTTTGCCCCTGCACTATTTCGTCCACAACTAATGGCATATCCATCCCTTAGCTTGTATGGAAAAACATTCAAATTGGACATCACTGGTCTGGGCCTTCCTGTAATGTTCGTCTAAGAGGTGGGTCGAACAAGCACGATTCGTTTCATGCACGTCCCACTGAAGTTCCCACATCCAGGGGTTCGTTTGTGCGTGCACAGAAAAAGTGAATTTTTACCCCACGGAATGTGAGACGTATTATAACACCTAACACAAACTTATATAGCCTGCCTAATCTTACAAGCTAATATTAGAGTTGTGTTTTATTAGTGGAACAAGATGTAACATAAACTGTTATAAACTTCTCTAACGAAACTGATCACTGAATTGTAAAAATATGACCACAGGATATCCGATTCGGTTTTCAAAATTCGAACACCGCGTTCTGGTCTATCTTCCTTTACGCCCTAATTGCAGGGCAAAATAGAAGGGTTTATTTTCGGTTTCTTTACAATTATTCTATTCCCCATTACTGCACTGAGCTTACAGTCAAACGGTTAACTTATCTATTTGAGTGAATATAAATTAGGCTAATTTCAACCAGACGCCGAATTTAATTCTGATAAAATGGAGATACTGAAATGTTTAGGGCGTTGGTCGGATTGTCAAAGTTTATACCACAATCTCTGCGTCAACACTTATAGCCCTAACATAGGTCATTACACAAAATTTTTCAGAGGTCTGTTAAAATGGGTGATCAATTACAGCATAACTATCTTCGGCAATGACAGAAGTATATTTGATATACATACATTTCGCGATTTCTGTCCGCCCCCGTCTACAGATCACTGATCAATCCAGGATAATGATTATTGTACCGTCCACATGAACTGCCACAGAACGAAGCAATTCATATCATTAATATACATGAAATATAAAATGGGAGATCCGTTACTTTTCAGAATTCAGAAAAAACCGGTAACATTTATGAGGTCTACTAACATACAAAGATTTTACAAACGTTATACCATGCCTGGACGAAGATTAATGTTTATGAAAACCATCTGTTCAAAAATAATAATATAATTATGCTTGTGGAATTGGCTGAAGATTGAAGTACGTGATACGAACAAGGACTGACAAAATACAGACTTAGAATTTATGTAATGTTTATTGGGTGTCAAATAACTGTCCTGTGCCTCATCCATAATTCAAGATGGGTACAGAATACAATATAAACTCCGACATGCAAACTCCCCAAAGAAATTGGCTCGTCGAACGGAAACAAAACATTAATCAACACATCATCTTCAAGGTTATGCATAAGTATTTTACTCCGTTACAGTAAGAAAATCTGCAAGTCACACCTGAAAACACGAGATGTGAAGACATTCAAATGCACGATCAAGCTAACGCACGAAAACTTTACAATTCTTACCCAGTAAGGAAGGCAACTGTCTAGGAAGCCCAATGTCACTGTATATGAGCATATCTCCTGGGACAGAGTCGCCGTTCTGGGTGCCTCCCCGACCCGTGGGGTCCACCCCACCGATCTGTGATAACCCCGCCACCGTGTTCGAGCCGGGATCCGCGGCTGCTGCTACTAAATCCAGGCCACTGTGAAAACTTGGACTTTTTGGTAAGCCAAGAGTAGTTGTGTTTCCAGCAGCTGTATCACGATAAAACATAGCCCTCGCGCCGGGGCCGGCCTCACTGTGCACCATCGCACCATTCACCCGCCACGCTTGCACCACTGCCACCACCAACTAGAACTACTACTCTCACAGATCACTGACAAGAGCGGGAAGATACAATATACAATACACACCACACCCGACTGAGTACTCCTGTTCGGCTTCGATCAATGAACATCTGCACAAGCAGCACAAACTTCCACACGTACTTCGAGAGGGGAACAAGCCTAGCTACAGCGACTACATATGCTGCCGAAGAAAGAGATCACATAGCCGGGGGTTAATAACTCTCTCCCTCTGATTTCAGTTGTCATGGCAACTGGAACCAACGCACTCTGAGATGACAGGAAGAAACATCCCCCTTTCGAACGCTAAGGCTTACTGCACTCACGAACAGACAGAGCCAAACTGACAGACAGCAGGCAGGAAAGGGAGCAAACGCCACCCACCAGCAAACGTCCGTCAACTGCATGCATTACCGACGGAGTAATCTGCAGAGACCCATCTAGTGCCAATTTCCGCTGCATAGATGTCAGCACAAATAAACGACAACAGCGCACTTAATGGCGAAATGCTTCACTAAATCCTAGAATACTATTGAAGCTGTGTTTATTGCAAGGCAGTTGAAATGTTTAGTATTTTAGAGTTTTGTTTGCTTGTAATAAATCTTGGTTCTGTATGGGTGTAAAACTTGGTCTCTGACATTAAGAAAGGACCATAGACCGACAGTGTTTGAGAACAGGTTGCCGAGGAGAACAGATGAAGTGGCAGGAGCTTGGAGAAAATTGCATAATGAGGAGCTTCACAACTTGTACTCTTCTCCAAGTATAATAAGAACGATAAAGTCAAGGACGACGAGATGGGCGGGGAATGTAGCACGAATGGAGCGAAGAGGAATGCATACAGGATACTGGTGGGAAAGCCAGAATGAAAGAGGCCACTAGGAAACCCAAGGCGTAGGTAGGTGGACAATATTAAAATTGAGCTTAGAGAGAGAGGATGAGATGGTATAAATTGGATCAATCTGGCTCAGGATAGGGACCAGTGGAGGGCTCTTGTGAACACGGTAGTGAACATTCGGATTCCATAAAATGCTGGGAAGTTCTTGAGTAGCTGCACAATTGACGGCTTTTCAAGTACTCATCTGCGTGGGTGAGTGAATGAATGTAATAAATCTGGTCTCAGATCCTGAGAAACTGCAAAGTTAATTATGTTCTTCCTGCTTTCAAAAGGCCTGCAATGTTAATGCCAAGTGAGATAAACAGGATGGTATAATTACCTTCGTATGTATGCTTTGCATCCTGTTGTGTACGTCACTGGTATGTAAGTTTCCCGTCGAACACAAAACTACACTTTCAATAAATAACCGATAGACTCGAATGTCGATAAAATCAGTTAGTGTATTGAAAAGTTATTTTACGCTACATGTTTCGGTCATTTACGACTATCATCAGGCATTATATAAACAGTAAAATAGACCAGCCTTCAATAAAGGACCGTGGCTTGCAGTGGATCCACTGTTACTAGTCTTGTCATGTATGAGTTTTTACCTGGGGTTACAATGTTTAAATTGTTTAAATGTATTGAAATACTTATCTAAGTTAATAAAACTGATCTTAAATTATTGTTATTTCCTAAAAATCATCTAATTATACATAGAGATATTTTTATATGTAGGTGGGATGGAGAATGGTGTGTTTTGGAACTTTTCGCTTTATGCTTTGGTATAATGTTGGATATTATAGCCTATGCGTCGTTTGTATCGGTCTCTTCGTGCTGTCTTGTTTTTTGGTGGTCTCAAAAGATATTAGGAATATGTTTTTATAGTAGTTTCAGTGTGTGTGTGTGTGTGTACTTAGGTTTCTGACTTTCTGTGGTAGACATGTTGGCCGTGTAATAAATGTTGATGCATTTGACTGTGTACATAACACCTGATGATGATCATAAACGATATAAAAATGTAGCGTAAATAACTTGTTAATAAATTGACTGATTTTATCGATATTCCAGCTTACCATTTATTTATTGAAAGTGCAGAGTTGTAGTGATCATGATAGCAACGTGGTATAATACTGTATTTAAGCATCCTGTTGCAATTACGTATGTATTTAGTACGTATGTATGTATTTATTAACTAACAACAACGATGAAATATTATATAACAACAGATTCCAGGAAATACCCATGCCGCGACAAAGGAATGCAGCACAAGACCCAGAATCAGCAAATATGCTCTCAGATAAATATATTTCAATGAACAGCTGATGACTACAATGAAGGATAACATTTAACTACTTTTAATTTTTAATTATAAGCAAATATACAAATAAAAAAGTAAAGCTATCCCTGCAACATGCCATGGAGGCGCATAGGGTTGTGAGACGTCGAGGTTCCCACATTATCTAGACAATCGGCTCACAGATGGCGGTAAGGTTGTCAGGCTTACGCGCCGGCCACCCTTTACGCCCAGGAAAATTATTTAATTAATTCCTAGTACTCATTTCTGTTAGAGGCTGAGTAGACCCCAGGGCTATAGTGCGGCTGGGAGGATTACATAAATTGAAAAATCCAATTACCTCAGCGGGAATCGAACCTGCGACCTTCCAGCTTGTAGCATAGTGCCTCAACCAACTACGCTACCGCGTGAAAACAGGAAACAGTGACGCAACATCAGTGCAACCGTTCGAGTTTCAGACTGTACGCAATACAACAGGGTCAAGCAACTCTACGTGGAAACTTAGGAACGACAACTTCATCTTTGACAACCGCTTCTTTCTATACTGAAGAATAGGAAACTGTGTGAACAACCAACTTTCCCAAGAGTTTACGTTTTACAACCTACAAATAGAGCCAATTAACTAAATTAACTCCGCTCAGTGGCTTCAGTCCACACGCAAACTATACCGACCTAGCGACCGCCGCTTGTCGGCGAAGTTAGTGCCAACTTTAGCGGACAGACGGTGTCGCGTGGTCAGTGCAACGAATCCCCACGGTCGTTAATTTCGGCTTTCTAGACCGGATAGAGCGGGGGGGGGAAGTAAAAACGTGCGATAAAGCCATACACATTGGCAATGGCTACACATGAAGTTCTTTTTATCACGAAGATATTAAGGACGAGATATTAAAGGAATAAACATTCTTACAAGATAACAGCTGTAGAAAATT
This sequence comes from Cryptotermes secundus, assembly GCF_002891405.2. Lineage (NCBI taxonomy): Eukaryota > Metazoa > Arthropoda > Insecta > Blattodea > Kalotermitidae > Cryptotermes > Cryptotermes secundus. The sequence continues at coordinate 590,055 of NW_019740654.1, read as the reverse complement.
AAATGTATTTGAAGTAAACCTGAGATATAAAAAAGGCTGATATAATCTGAGGATACGCCCATTTAGATTCTGAACAGAATATTACTTTAAGAGGCAATGAAGAACTCTCAATAACGTCACTAATCGAATCTTGTATACATAGCACGCAGGCACGAAAGGAGATGATGAAACTCCGGTATCTCCGAAAAATTCAGGAGTACATGGATTCAACTGGCCGAGTCCTCGTGGTGTCAACATTTAGACAGAGTTTAGCATCTACGTATGCAAGATAATTTCGAATAACTTCCACATCACAGACAAGGGAGATACTTCTCTCGCCAGGGCTCAATATTTAACAAAATTACAACAGCCTTCAGTAAGGGGTAGCGTAGTTGATTTGAGGTACACGCTACAAGTCGGAAGATCGCGAGTTCGAGTCCCGATGAGGTGGGTTCTTTTCTATTTACCTAATCCTTCCATCCGCACTATGGTCCTGGGGTCGACTCAGCCTCTAACAGAAATGAGTACCAGGAATCTTCCTGGGGGGGAAAAAGGCGGCCGGCGCGTAAGACTAACCTCACAGCCATCTCTGAACCTATTGTCTAAAAAATATGAGCCTTGACGTCTCACAGCCCTATGGGCCTTCACGGCCTGTTACGGGGATAACCTTACACCAGCCTTCATGTAAGGCGAAAAATGCATGGCTACTACAAAGTTTTTCCCGGCTCTGATGCCGTGCAGTCTAGCAGGTTGCTACCAACCTTCCAGAGGAACCTGCAGCCTGCAACTCCGTCTTATATCCTCAAGACAGAGACTACAGAGTGTCCCAGAAAGCTGCTAACGTTCTACCACATTACACGGCGCCATTACAGCAAGAACCTCAAATTTCAAAAAGTCTACTATTACTTACTGGGCCCATCAAAAACATTAAATCTACGATGTACATGATCTTATCGGTTGTAAAGCAGTGTACGTCGGTAGAAGTCTACCGACGTTACGTAAGAACGTTAGTGGGCATGTACCCAACTACACGGCGTTACAACCCAGAATATCGTGCCCGTCATTGTCACCACAGTGAAAACCTTACATCTAACCTTAAAACTAAATTTCTGGCTTTTTTATACAGGACTTGACAATCGCTCAGATGGGTCTGCAATTTTCAAAATTACGATATAACTAAATTAAAACCGTACTCCACAAATCATTTCAAAAAACCATTATACGCTCACCCATAAAAATCCGGAATAGCAGTAGTGCACCCTCAGTCAATGTTCCTCCCTTAATATTTAGTGTAGCACTCAGAAACGAAAACAATTACATTCAGTGGAGTCCTTTATACCTACAGAATCCTCCGTATTTACACGCGATCGAAGATGTATTCCTGTTTCGTATTCAGAGGTCCCTTGTTCAAATCTTGGTTCGACAGGCCGGTGCCTTCGCATTAGCTTTCAATGTAAACATATCCGAGAATTTTCAATAATACATCCGTTCGATCCAAGTTCAGTTGAGAGACAGGCTTCCCTGCACGTACAATATCCTCAGTTCAAGCAATTCACTTACCTTTAAGAAGTGGCAGTTTCTGGAGTTCACGATTTTTACTAATGTTGAATCTGGAGGAACTCTGTCGCTTGTCTTTCTTGATGTGAGGCGGGCCTGGATATTTGATCTTGTTGATCTGTGTTGGAGGCGGGACGTTGGCTCCGGGAGAGAGCTGTTGTGGTGACGGCTGTTGTGGCTGCTGAAGCTGCAATTGCTGCTGTGGTGCTGCTGGTGGTTGTGTAGAATTGGCATTCGTCTTGATCTGCAAACCGAAGGACCACGAACCGTTTCACTGAAGCATGCCAACTGCACAAATTATGAAATAAAGGTAAAAAAATGTATCCCTGTGCTTAACTAATTAAGTGATACGTCGTGAAGAAGCATGGGGGAGTGCACGTATTCTTGATCTCAGCAGTAGTTGGAGTTGAGTGGTTACCTTCACGACCCGGCCGCTTTATCCGGAAAGAGTCAACCCTTGTTATTGTTGTTATTGGAGAGGGTGGGTTTCCCCATGCACTTAGACCAGATATTGGTCCATTGTGCGTTCCCCTGCGATATTCTACCAGTCTCTATACCCTACCGCTACTGGTGCGTGCCATCAGTCCCGACTCAGCCAGCGAGTTCGGCCTCTACTGGCTCAGCGGTATCTCGATGCCTCCCCCATCTATCAGAGACGTTAGAGACTACTGTTGGGCGGGAAATGTCCTGAATTTGGCTCAGAGGTCCCCTTGAGACATGAGGTTCTTTTACGTGCCGTAAAGCTACGACACGGGACCCACGGCTTAAAGTCCCTCCCGGAGGACTTGTTCCCTGAATTTACCCCTTACCCTTACCCACTGGGTATGAGGTTGGGTGGGCCCCAGAACAGGTCTAGATGTGGAAACGAGAAAAATCTTACTAATAACGGGCCTCGAACTCCGACCCATCAGCCGTCCAATCCGTAGTATGAAATACTCGTAATAATTGCTCTCATGGAAAAGGGTTCTTCCTGAGAAACCAGCACACACTCAAGGGTGTAACAGCAAGCTGGAGAAGAACTTGTTCTATGAACATATACAATTTTTACCGTCAACGCAACAATACTTTATTATTTATTTAATTAATTTACTTATTTATATAGGACGCACTACATGTTTCGATCTCAAATGGGTCATCTTCAGATGCTGCAAGTTTCTCATATGCCATTGGCGAAACTTGCAGCACCTGAAGATGAACCGTTTTAAGTCGAAACATATAGTGCGTGCTATATAAATAAATAAATAATAAAATATTGCGTTGACGGTAAAAATTGTATACGTTCATTGTATATACGCAACAGGATACAATCCTTAAAAATATAATTTGTACTGTTCACCAAATATTATTAGGAAGTGAAAATCTGGGTAAATTTTGGGGAAAAAGATATTAAGTATTCCTAAGGTGAACGTTTTTAAATCATGATAGTAAAACACGTAGCTCCTCTGTCACCTTGCTACTACAATGTGTTTGCTGTCACGCAGTCTCGCAGAGTGAAAACGCACAGTTGCATCAACTATACCGGTCCAATTATCAATGAACAGGCGGCTGGTCCACTGTTGGAAACTTATATTCACATCTCATTTCACGTAAATAAGTTGCATATTTTGAATATTACTGCATATGTTCCCCGCCGATCTCAGTGGCCGCGCGGTCCAAGACATGAACCGTCTTCTCTCGCTCGAACACTGGGAGCGTAGGTTCGAATCCCACTCGAGGTATCGATGTCTGTGCTGTTCCGTGAGTAGGTAGCGGCCCTGTGACGGGCGGATCCCCCGTCGTAGAGTCCTACCGACTGTGTATAGATTAGGAAACTGAAAATGCGGCCAAGGCCCAACATAGGACTGTAGAGCCACGAGGGG
>NW_019740654.1:420471-586646 GCF_002891405.2 Cryptotermes secundus | reverse complement strand
GTAGAGCCACGAGGGGGGGGGGGGGGAGAGTGTGTATGTTCCCTCAAAGGAAACTGGTTAATAGTAATTATTCAACTGATTACGTCTGCTTTCTTTCAAAACATTTCTTTTTGTTTTCGGCAGTGATCTACTTTCAGAACATCCAAAAGTGTAAACTACCGCAAACAGTCGGAATGAACTCTATAAACATGAACAGAAAAATGCATTCTTCTGAACACGTGCATTCGAAATCTACACAGTAAAACCCGTGACCTACTGCTGGCGATAAAAAACAGCACGCAGGTAAACATCCATACATTCTAAGCCTTGGCACTACATTTCGAAATCTGAAATAACGGGACACAATCTATCCATCTGTGGCTTTACAGCCCTTGCGGAAATGGCCGCATTTTCAGTTTCTTAAGCCATACACAGAAGGTAGGACTCTTTAGGCGGGGGATCAGCCCGTCGCATGGCCGCTACCTACACACAGAACAACACAAACACAGAATAAATACACACAGACATCCATTCCTCGAGTGGGATTCGAACCCACGATCCCAGTGTTCGATCGGGGGAAGACAGTTCTTGCCTTAGATCGCGCGGCCACTGGGATCGGCCGAAACATAAACTGCCTAACATAACAAATAAGCAAGACTGTACAAGTATACAGGGTACACTGAACAGACCCGATCAGCGGAAGAAATTACTAGTAACATGCCAACATTATGTATGTAGTTCATGCTAGAAAGGGAAGTGATTATGTACTTCCGCAGGTGCCTTAGTTTAGGCAATCCAAATAGTAAATGCTATGTTAAACTTTTCCTTTATACTAGTAACAAACACACACAATTATTCACTGTTCGTTCAAGTTGGCCAGATGTCAAAACTACAAATGCTGAACGAATAAACAAAGAAAAGAAAGCGTTCACTATTCATGTTTGTTACACACATGTAGTTGGTTGAGGCACTATGCGACAAGCCGAGGCCGCGCCATAGCTCAAGCGGTTAGTCGATGGCTTCCCACCGCGGCGGCCCGGGTTCGAGCCCGGGTCTGGTCAAGTGGTATGTGTTGTGGACAAAGTGACGCTGGGACGGATTTTCTCCGAGTACTTCGGTTTCCCCTGCCAATCTTCATTCCACCAAATTCTCCATCATCATAATCACCCAGGGCAGGTACAACAGGTCAATCAGTGGCCGCCATGCCGAGTGGACCCAGCTGGATTCCACCCCCCCACTAAGCGAATTAAAAAAAAAATATGCTACAAGCCGGAAGGTCGCGAGTTCCAGTCCCGATGAAGTGGATTTTTTTTAATTGATCTAATCCTTCCAGCCGCATTATGGCCCTGGAGTTGACTCAACCTCTAATACAAATGAGTACGAGGAATCTTCCTGGGGGTAAAGGGCGCCCGGCGCGTAAGTGTGACATCCTTACCGCTATCTGTGAGCCTACTGTCTAGAGAAAATGTGGAAGCCTCACAACCTTATGGGCCTTCACGGCCTGTTACAGGGTAGCTTTATAACCACATTAAACTTATATAAATTATTTGACATACGCTTTCAAGTCATGTTATAACTGAGGGCTACACTAACGACCTGCTTGGAAGTTCGATAAAAGTAAATCGGAAAACGCTTTTGATGGTAAATACTGTTATACAGCGATACCGTCAAATTAAACGAGTTGTATGCGGTTGATAACGAAACAAAATACATGCCTGTAACTTTATTCAAGTCATTAACCCCCAAGGCTAGACACCCCACAAACAAAAATGTGCATACCGACTTAATATACGACCCAACACATAAAAGGAAGTTCTAAAAAAAAAACCTACTGGTCGGAGTGTGTGCATTTTTATCTCTCCAGAAGCAGCTAGAAATAACATTTATCCCCGTTCCTTGGCAACGGAGCTACCAGAATACGAATTGACCTACATTAACGTCTGATTCCAGACTCATATATACCTATCAAAGGGTGGTTCTAGGCATTCACTGAGGGTGGCAATTCCGATGTTCACCAAGAAGCAACGACACAGAAAACAAAGGAGAAAGCAAGAATTAAAGTTGTCCCTGTCGTGACCTCGGCACTGGATGGAGGTGAGCTGTCAGCTTCACGCCCCGACCGCTTTAACCCTGGGGAAAGAGTTCCCGGCACCCATCGGAATACTAGGCTGCGTGGGCCCCTGAGCCGTTCAGCACGCCATAGCGTACAGAAAAATCTCTTGCGCCGGTCGTCCTGCCCGCAGCCCGTAGCTATACCGACTGAGCTATTCCGGTTCCTGAGAATAAAGGATTATACACCCCTAAATTTTCCGATGCTATGAAACCCGAACGTTCATTACCGCCATTAAAACAGAATCTCCTGCACCATGTCTTCAGATTGTTCAATCCAATTCACATGTTCACATCTTAAATTTGGCCTACTTACGAGTACTCGATCTTCGATATTATTTTAAAACTATTCTCCTTCGATTTCATTTTCTAGTGTAGTCTCTATGCATGAAGATACCCTGCTAACTGTAACAGTATTGACATGCGCTTTTCAGCCATGTAAAACCATCCTCAGAGCTTCATGATCTGTCAAAATATTTGATATCACACGTATTTATTTCAAATGGTATGTATTCTTACCATACAAAAACTTTTTTTTTTCACTGCTAGTGGGGTGGGACTAAGCCCCTTGCACTGCGGCCACTTCTGACCTTTGTACCAGCCCCAGATGATAGGTGAGGGTGACATCCGTTGTAGAAATAGAAAGAAACCAATAGATCCCAACATACGAGGCACGCGCGCACTTCTTGACAGACGTCATAACGTGCGTTGATTTTCGATGGACGCGTTTATACTAGAACGCACGTCGAGCCTTGCTGACTGACGTCACAGCTTTGTATACCCACAGTGTAGGATTGGACGAGCATGAAGAAAAGCACGAAAAACCTCAATGAGGATAAGTGGTCTCCGGGCCGAGATTTGAACCCTGATCTCACAAATATGAAGGCGAACTAACCATTCGATCGCAACGCTCAGTGAAGCTCCTTTTTATATTTCATTCATAAAAAAGTTTATTCATTGCTTAAAGCGTTAAAACAACGTATTGCTAGTAAACAAATTTACTGTAAAGAATGCCGTCTTTGGGATGTGGCGATGTGTGAACCGATGTTTCGCCTCCAGCTTCAGGGTAGAAAAAACCGCGAGGAACCGGCGTTAGCGGGTGGCTGCAGACTGAGTGTGAACCGACGTTACGGAGGAACATATCGCCTCCATCTTTAGAGCAGAAAAATCCGCGAGCGAGAAACCAGATCTACACGGCGCCACATCCTAGAATACGGCATTCTTCATTGTCACCGCCGTGAAAACCTCAAATCTTACAGCAAATTTACACTTCTGGAATTGTGGTGGGTTGCTTCATGTGCGGAAGTAACGTGGGACTTGGAATTACAGACACAGACAACCTAACCGTGATGAGGACGCGTGTCATCCATCGTTAGAAGTTTCAAACAACAAAAACAAACTCCGTGGCTTTAACCCGCAAGCGAACTATACCGAACGAGCGACCGCCGCTTGTCGGCGAAGTTAGTGCCAACTTTAGTGGATAGAGGGTGTGCGCCGTCAGCGCAACGAATCCCCACGGCCGTTAATTCGGTTTTCTAGACCGGAACCACTATTTCCCTGAAATAGCTCCTCAATTATCTTCACGAGGCTGAGTGTACCTCGTTCCAGACCCATTACTTCTCAGGAAAATCTGGTAGCGTGGGGAATCTAACCCGGGACCTCTGGATCTGTAGCAATGAACTCTGACCACTAGACCACAGAGGCTGTCAGCGCTATAAGTGTCATAATCAGAATATCGAACAATGTAACATGCGTAAGAAAACACGATATACCCCCCACTCCAGCCACTGCTATGTATCCGCAGCCCTTGAACGCGCGCATCTATTCCAGTGTGTGTGAATCATCTGAAGCGAATGTAAACTGTTCCGTGGATACAGCAATTTAGTTATTTCTGGAGCTACAGTGACGCAAGTGACTGCTCCCATCTTTCAGTTTCAGGTTGATCACAATTACTGGGAACTAACTGCCCCGTGACATAACACCGAGGTCATTAACGAAGCCAACGTCAAAAATTATCAAAACATTTACGACTGCCAGCTCTTCACTCTTCTCCTCATCCTCCACCTACCTTGAAGGGGTTCTGTGGCCTGTACTCATTCAGAATTATGAAATTTTAAATCTTAAGGCAGCGGATTCGATTTCCGATGGGGTGGATTTTTTCATTTTATCTAATCTTTCCAGCCGCACTATGGCCCTGGGGTCGACTCAGCCTCTAACAGAAATGAGTACCAGTAATCTTCCTGGGGCGTAAATGGTGGCCGGTGAGTAAGGCTGACAACCTCACCGCCATCTGTGAGTCAGTTATCTAGAAAATGTGGGAGCCTTAATGTCCCACAACCCTATGGGCCTTTAAGGCCTGTCACAGCGGCCTCCGTAGTCGTAACGTTCCCACCTCATGACTCAAGTTACGCGGGTTCAAACCCGGCGGAGGTCGTGGAATTTTTAAGGGCGGAAAAATTCAGGGAACAAGTCCTCCGGGAGGGACTTTAAGCCGTGGGTCCCGTGTCGTAGATTTAAGGCACNACTATTAGTCGCGGTGCATGGGGAAACCCACCCCCTCTATACTGATTAACTGAACTAACTGAACTGAATAAGGCCTGTCACAGGGACAGCTTCTTTTTTACACACAGACGGACTTATTGGATGAGGGATCAGCCCATTCCAAGGCCGCTACCTACACAGGACAACACAAACAGAAAAAAAAAAGAAATATACAGCCATGCCTCAAGTGAAATTCGAACCCACGATCTCAGTGTTTCAGAGGGGGAAGATATTTCGTGCCTGAGACCGGGCGGCCACTGTTGTCGGCTTCAAAACTTAATCTTGTTAGGTGTAAGATATGGACTGGCTCGGTGTAAAAATGAGCACAATGGGAACTTTTCTTTTCACCAGTTGTCCGTTCTTCCTCGATAATAGAATGTTTTTTCCATAGTCTCCGGGGTCAGAGAACGATATTGTCACGTGTTCGGCGTTCCGGGACTAATAGTAACGGGTTCTGGGTTGGATGACTGGATTTATTGGCGCTTCTTTAGTTTCAATCCATCAAGACAGCTCACAATCAATGACTGTCTGGATTCTCTCAATTCCTTACTGGACTGGGAGTGTCTTCTCTTCCGCTGTGACGAATGACGACTGAAGAATCACATGCAGCTGAGCTGGACTGAACTCTCTTCCGAACGATATCTCACGAATGACCTCTTTTATAACTGAAGGCGAACTGAAGAGAGAACACTACCTCCAACAGTTAGTATGTTACTGAGCCCAATCGTTGCCGCGGGACCGTGTTTACCGAACTGTTGCCCAGCAATGATCATATCTGTCACAATATAAAGCATTACGACGAGCCAGAACCGCGTATTGACGAATATTACGTTCGATTTCCCACATGACAATTTGTTGCGTTTTTCAAACTATTCGACCTTCATTTAATTATTCACGGTTTACTTAACGCCGCTCACACAGCTCAGACTGTACCGTAAAGTGGTAGGGTGCTCAATGAATACAGAATTCGAAAGGATGTGCAACGAAACGGTCGTCGCACATTGTGGACTACTAGCCCAGAATTCGCCTGAAGTGACGAGGAAGAACCACGCAAACTCATTCAAAACAGTTCATGTTTCAGCCGAGACAGACACTCGTCTGGCAACTCTGAGTTATACAGGTATAGTGTGGGTGGCTTACAGTAAAACAAAACAACTCCGTGGCCTGTAGTCCGCGAGCAAACTATACAGACCGAGCGACTGCCGCTTGTCGGCGATGTTAGTGACAAATTTTGCGGATAGAGGGTGTCACGTAGTCAGCGCAACAGTTTTCCACGGCCGTTAATCTTGGCTTTTAGACTGGAGCCGCTATTTCTTTGAAACAGCTCCTCAATTATCCTCACGAGGATGAGTGGACCCCGTTCCAGACCCAGTACTTCTCAGAAAATCTGAAAGTGCCGGGAATCGAACTCGGGACGTCTGGATCTGTAGCGAGGAACTCTGACCACTAGACCACAGAGGCGGTCCGGCCTACAGTAAAACACTTTTCAGAATTACGGTCAATATTAGGAGACGAAGAGGAGGGTCATTCATGTTCCAAGTATGGCATAATTCTGGGTCTGCTTAATGTCCTGCCATATACTTCAAGGTACATACAAACATTATTAGTCTGCAGGGTTCCACAAAACAATGGTCACAAGAGATTCCTGGTTTCCAGCTGTAATTCTAATGTGACTCCCAAAATGGGAGACCGAAGACAAGTTACTCTTGAAGGAACGTGAAGATTTCTCCCTTCCAATGGAGTCAAGACTGACAACTCGTCCCTTTAAATATATACTCATGTCGACGCAAAGCAATATTAAAACTGTCTCTTTCCGCGTAGCACAACGCAAAACTAAGGCCTTGTGCGTGACGTTACACCAGTCGCGTTTTGAAAGTTATCTATTTCAGGAGTACTTGCCTAACTAACGAGAACCTCAAGTTACACAGTACTTTGTACCATCTGGACGAATCATGACTGTCACTATCCTTGGAAGACTACAATGAACTTCTTCGCTTATCGCGTTTTATGTTCAGTAACACCAACGATAGTTCCATACGACACGTATTAGTTCAGCTTTCAGTCTTTTGCAATGTGACGCCGCACAATTTGGTAAAGAGATACCAACATTTCGCAGAAACCTACTGCCTCCATTCTGAGAGAACCTTGAAGGTCTTCCAAAACGTTAGTCGCTAGCTACGAAACTACATGGCATCTCATCCCAGAAGACACTTAGTTACCTCAGTAGTGCTTACATGGGAAAGCCTATCATGTTATTGTTACAACCCTGTTTCATCTGCAGAAGTCAGCGTGTACAGCGTCAAATGATACGGAAAGTGGACAGGTTATTCGCCTGCTGAAGAGTGGTGAAAACTGAGGAAGACAAAGGAAAACCTTAGTCGGAGCAGACGGTAACTAGGACAAAATTTGGACCAGGACTCCCCGAGTATGAGTTACCGCCACACCGGCCGCTCCATAGCTCAAGCGATTAGTCGCTGGCTTTCCACCGCGTCGGCCCGGGTTCGATCCCGGGTCTGGTCAAGTTGGACTTGTGGTGGGCAAAGTGGCGCTGGGGCAGGTTTTCTCCGAGTACTTCGGTTTCCCCTGCCAATCTTCATTCCACCAACTGCTCCACAATCATCCTCACCTATCATCTGGGCTGGTACAGTAGGCTAGAAGTGGCCGCAAGTCTCACCCCACTAGCAATAAAGAATACCGCCACACCAATCCGCTCAGTATGGGGCCAAAACGTGTAAAATATTACAATTTCTCGGTCAACATATTAAATAATCGGCCGTACTACGTTCAGCCGATATATGACGTTTATTATCTGTCTGCCACCTTCAGGCGAAACTAAGAGTGAATGGCAAAAACACACACCCTATGTGATTGTGAGGCAATGGTTTACTTAATAAAGGTTTAATCCAATGGGGAAGCACAACAGATCACTGAGGGTCGCAGTGCGAGGGCCGGATTTTACGGGCCACCCCTTACACACATACATACAAGAGTGAGTGACTATCTGTGCACAATGAGATAATGACTTCCTCGTCAGCCGACAGTAACTAAAACACGTCTAAACAGTCTTTTTAATTTCTTTACAATATTAACGTTTACAAGACAGCAGACGTCATTTTTACTTAACTGACGGCGCTATTATCTCTCAAGCTAATTGCATTGATATCTTCAGCACCTCTACTATCCTCAACGTCCCAGGAATTAACAACAGCCTCTATAACTTGTCGCAGGGCTCTGCATATGTTCTTACAGTCATCTCTAACTGTACACTCTAACCGAGTATAAAGGCCTCTGAAATTAAAGAAGATAGTAGGCCTGTAAGTCACAGATTAGGAACTTTCACAAGCCATGTTTGGTGTACACGGCATATCAGGTCTCAGTGACATAGAAATGTAAATGACACAAGAAACAAATTGAGTTCGGAAGTTTCCGTTGCAAACTGCTGGTATATGCGCATAGCTTATCATCTTGTACGCGAAATGTGTGTATTCATACATTTATTTAAATTAACATGCCCAATATGCGTTAAAAGGAAAACACGATAACTCAAAATGCACACGTTTATAGAAATTACGAGACTTTCGTATTACAATTTACAATATTCCTAACATAAGAACTGCTCTGCTTATAAACTGATGTGTTAAATGCTTCAGAAATATACAGAATGACTCTCATATGGGTACAGAATCCAAGGCGAAATTCCAAGGCCATCTTCATTCTTCCATGAAATTTCTATTTTATTTTACATTTACTGCGATCAGCTTCCTGCGCCCAGAACGCCTTTACATCACATGAATGCAAATACGACAGAAATGTGTAACACATTACCACACACACAACGGTCCCGACAGAGTCCAAACGACCACCTACAAAACAACAGGGGAATTCTCCATATCGCATATGATAACACCGTCTGTGATAGTGCCACTACACCAAACTTGCATGCCGATTAAATGGGAGATAGCGCTTGTGAACGTAAAAGAGTTCAGAACATCGTACCCACCTAGGAAGGAACCAATCCGGAGCGAACATTATATCAGCGAAATAATTAATAAATATACACATATAATTTAATATTAATTTCGACAATAATTTAACCTTCAACTAGATGTATAGTAATTTAACTAATTATATTTAATACCAACATACTTGGACTAAAAAGCAGATATTACCAAGAGTTTTGTTACCAAGCGCAATATTACATGTTATATAGTTATTTTCAAAATAAGGATCCATACTAAAAACAAGCTGAGCCTCTAAGCACAGACAATACGCGTGATGATGACCAAACAAGGGTCGAAAAACATGTCGTGTTTTAAGGTTTCAAGATTTTAATATAAATAATCTATATTTATTTATTTTCATAAGAAAATGTTGTGTCGATAGGTGTAAAAATACTCACGCACATGACACGTTACAGGATGCAACACATAAAGATAATGCATTAACGCTTACTCTTCACGAACACGAAAATATTTCGGACATCACGTGGTGACAAAATAAATCCACTTTATGTGTAGTTCTAGTAAAGTGTCGCCGAGACAGTTTGCTCAAGCAGTAACGCTTGTGACTTGTACTTAATACTTGTCCTAGTCACATTTCGGCCTGGTCAGAAAATGCAGATAAATATCTCTAATTAGGTCATACCAACCTTCTTCCACGTCATTTTTGAATTCACATATCATCCTAGCATTCCACACAAACTAAACATCCATGCCCTGAGTGGGATTCGAACCCACGATCCCGGTTTCCAAGCGAGCGAAGACAGTACATGCCTTAGACCGCTCGGCTACCGTGACCGGCTCAGTCGCCTGTACGGTACAATAAAATGGCTGGGTAACCCGTTTGGGAATTCTAAAAAAAAAACGTTTTTAGAGGAATATTCTACAATATCAATTCCAAAATTCATTCACAGAATTGCAGCTGCTACAGGCTGTCTGGGCGTTTCTTCCGGATTGTCTCAAGTTTCGGAAGAGTTCACTCGCGTTACAGGGAGTTTCACCAGGTTAGGATCACGAGCAGTCTGCCTCATTGCTAACTTCTATTCCGATTTTCGGAACACATCACGTCATTGGTGTCTTCAAAAGCTTTTCTCGTTTATTCTAAAGCAAATATATAAAATACCTTCAGACTGGTACCGACCTCTCTCTCGAACATCTCTAGTTCTCCATAAAAAGCACCGACTCACATCTTTCGCAATTAAATAGCCTGACTAGTTATTGGGTTAATATTTAATGACACCGTTTAACTGTATTATTTTATAGATTAGTCGAAGGAATAAATCTTGTTGGCTCGTTTTTCAAATTACACATCACGAACTCGCTCTTCCACAACCGGCAATCAAGAATTTTAACTCCAAGTTGTGGAGCGCTTACGAAAGCGTATTCAATAAATAAGAAGTTTTGGAAAGAACTATTGCCAGGTCCAGTAAAAATTCTTCTGGCCCTCGCCAGCAAAGTCGTTCTTGATTTCGGGACCCGTCGGTGACTATAACCGAATTTTTCTTCGTTCCAAGACCGTATATTTGTTTGGAAATGGGGTCCCCTCTTCGACGACGGGGCGGGTTGGTCTTTCTGTGAAGGCGTCATATTTGTTGCACCGTAATTCAGCACGAGTGTAGCTGCATTCACGCAGCTTCCAGGTAAGGACATTTGCACTTTATGGACACGATACAAGCCTTGTCACTTTACTGTAATGAATAACATTTATACAAGACATACACAGGACATGTGTCAATGCAGGCAGGCATTTGTAGCAGGTTATGCCGTAACTTTTTTACCACTCCGAAACGGCCTATAGTCACGAACGGTGTAGGCCTGACCGGCCTACGCATTGCTTCTCCTTATCCAGTTGCAAGCACACTTGGATTCACATGATTCTGACGACTTCTGCCTGCTTCCTGCATAATTTCGTTACGTATTCATTCATACACGTAATGTATGTTGAAAGCCACTAGCCGCCTACTTCCCTTTCATGTAACACGGATCGCACAGAAAACGGCACGTCCAAGAGTTCTTCTATTGTTGCGCGTGTATTCGTTACCGCAGTAAACTTTTTACCAAGCCGTTGCCTAGAAAAGATAGGGAGATATACAGTCACACATACAGCAAGGTTATCTCATAAGTCTACTTTTATTTTTTCAAAACGTAGGCTAAAAACGAATCTTTGGTTAGACAACTTCCGTCTTTCCACTCATCTACCCGAGATAACTCTTTTCGTAAGGCATTTCTGTCGTAGATTTACGGCACGTAACAGATCCTCATGTCTCTAGGAGACCTCTGAGCAAAATTAGGTAAAGTTTCCCGCCCAAGTAGTATCCAATGCCTCCGGTAGATGGGGAAGTATCGGCTACCACTGCCAGCCTCGCTGGCTGAACGGGGCTGATAGCGAGCACCAGTATCGGAAGAGTATGGCGACTGGTAGAATATCAAAGGGGGACGTATAATAGACTATTATTCGCGGTGCATGGGGAAACCCACCCCCTCTAATAATAATAATAATAATAATAATAAGGCATTTCTGGTGGCCGTGCTATAGCTCAGGTGGTTAGTCGCTGGCTTCCCACCGCGGTGGCGCGAGTTTGAGTCCGGGTCAGGTCGTGTGGGATTTGTGGTGGACAAAGTGGCACTGTGGCAGATTTTCTCCGAGTACTTCGGTTTCACCTGCCAATTTGCATTCCACCGGTTTCTCCACAATCATAATCATCTATCATCTGGGGCTGGTAAATTAGAACAAACAGTGGCCGCAGTACCAAGTCGACTCAGTCTCACCACATGAAAAAAAAAAGGCAATTCTGGCTCAAAATAAAATACTGCGTTAAGATATCAACCGTAGTCGCTAGATCTTACCTTGTGTTATTTCTCGCTCCCAAAACTAAAACTTTCGTTCAGAGGGTCTTTATTCGAATCCAATGGAGACATTAAGAGCAACGTAACGGCAGCAGATATACAAAGACTTGCCGTTTGTTTTATCCCAGCAATTATTCCAAGTATACCAAAGCAACTGAGATGTGTGTTTAAAGTCAGAACAGTCTCCTGAGAACGGGCGCTGCAACAAAGCAACTGGCTGCTTACTTTCCTGAGCAGCTAAGCGACTTACAGCTCCTCAGAAAGGTCTCTTTTCCATTATGTTAGTTAAATGTCTACTGGCGCTAAAACCCTGTGTGGGTCTTAGCTTCCTCCAAATATCTAAAAGTTCCGTAACAGCAGATTTTTCAGCGATGTGGTTACTAGCCCCACGCACAACCCCCAACTCCCAACCTGGAAGACCAGGAACTACACTTCATCTGGCCTCTACCCTTGTCTAGCACGGGTGGCCCTACCAGGGGCTTATGATCCCGCCAGCATACCTCGCTAATTTCAAATAATCACCGTCATTAACAAGCAGTAAAATTTCTGATATACAATCAGTCTTGTTACTTTATTTTCGAACTTAGCATGTGTATTATATCTGTAAGTTATATACACAAGCTCTAATCCGAAACACTGCTGGTGGCTTAATTATCTGCACTGATGATTTCAATGATGTGCTGATGATACTGATTCTGATGCAACAAGCGACAGAAACTTGTGACGCGGAGAACGAAGAATGAAGTAAACAATTTCAAATAAATTACAATTGGCGACACTATACAAAGAGATCTAAGTACTATCGTAGGTTGCTTTGTTGGAGGTTCATAAAAATTAGTCCATCCATGCGTGTTACAATTGCATATTATTTGCTAATACCGGGAATAATTAGCAACACGAAAAGACCTCAGAAAATTACAATATCAGATGATGCAGAGCAAAGGAATTACGAACCGACTGAATGCTGTCTACATAAGGATTGCTGGAGTTACGTAATATGTCGAAGCTATCACATCAACAAGTTGAACAGAACAGGAACCACTGGCCTGCTCTAGAACGACAGTGTTATTTTTGGACGTATCAAATTTAAATTTTCAAATCAACAAACAGCGCTCCAAAGAGTTCATCTATCGAGCCTTGGCATTTATCACGGAACTTACAACTTTAGGGTGCCAAGCACAAAATACTTCGCAGCTGTGGAAATATGTTTATGCAATAATGTGCAAATAGTTCATTATCTGAACACGCACATGACAGTTGCATGGAGAAATTTTAAACGAAGGGCACACAGTGAGCATTCCCGATGATGTCACTGGATTTTTCAATCCACCTAATCCTTCCAGCTGCACTGCGGCTCTGGGTTCAATTCAACCTCTAACAGAAATGAGTACCAGGAATCTTCCTGGGGGACAAAAGGCGGCCGGCGTGTAAGGCTGACAACATCAACTCCATCTGTGAGCCGATTGTCTAGAAAATGTGGGAGTTTCGACGTCTCGCAACTCTATTGGCCTCCACGGCCTGTTACAGGGATAGCGTTACTTTTTTTTTTACCTTTTAGACGTGAAAAATATTCTCGTCTTGTCCTTCCACAGAGTGCCTCCGGTTGGGGCCACGCTACGCATTTGGCAGTGCTTATGAACCTACTCAACACACCTGGGAGGGTACAGACACTCCCCAGTGCGACAACAGGCGGGCCGGCTAAGTTTGGCCACTCCAAAATACCGCACTAAGTATTTACACGCTGCGTAATGTTGCGCCAGTCAACTGCAGACACCACGTAAACCAACAGCTCGGCGAGTGTCGCAGTATTTCACTTAATGATGCTAACTGACGGTCTTTGGCTCCACACCGAAGTTCTGCTACTCCTAATGGTGTCTTCTCATACTTTCCTTCCCTCGAGGCAAATGCTAAACATTTTTGTATACCTGAGCGCAAGACGCCGTACGGCCGCGCCATAGCTCAAGCGGTTAGTCGCTGGCTTCCCACCGCGGCGGCCCGGGTTCGATCCCGGGGTCTGGTCAAGTGGGATTTGTGGTGGACAAAGTGGCGCTGGGGCAAGTTTTCTCCGAGTACTTCGGTTTCCCCTGCCAATCTTCATTCCACCAATTGCTCCACAATCACCCTCGCCTATCATCTGGGGCTGGTACAATAGGCCAGAAGTGGCAGCAGTACAAGAGACTTAGTCCCGCCCCACTAGCAATAAAAAAAACGCCGTATCCTCCTTGAAAGGCTACTTCCCGCAACTCGTGACGAAATTCCCCATCATTTATGGAACCTGAAAGTTAATATATAGCAGTCTTCAAGTTTACGATATTCCCCATTATGCAGTTTTCTTCAGCCTACTGCTACTTCCTACGAGTTGTGATAGCTCAGTCGGTAGAGAGACCGGCAACGGCGTAGAGTGGCCGGGGTTCAGTTTCCGACAGTGGAAAATTTTTCTCTTCTCCACAGCATTCAGGCTGGCTCTTGGGCCCATCCAGCCTCCTATCCAATGAGTACCGGGGGGTGGGGTGGCCTAGACGTGAAGAGGAACACTAACATCCATCTAATGCCAAGGTCACTACACTCCCTCACATATCTTCACGGAATAGTGCTTAATTAATTAAGCACAGGCACAACTTTACTTCTTTACCTTTACCTTCTACTCTTACTTCCTAACTCCGCAGTCCAAACATTATCTTGGGAACATTATTCTCAAACACCTTGAACTTATGTTCGGCCGTAGGAAAATATTATTCACCTGGAGGGACTGGAAACTCTCGGAATATAATTCTGTGTCATATGCGAATCACTTTAGGTTCCGGCTCTCCCCTGCGAGCACATCCTGAACAAGGATTAACTGAGCTACCTCGTGAGCCGTCATGCACGCCTAACAATAAACAGGGTGTGCAGCCAGACGATCACTTCGATCAGACTCAAACATTCCGTTACTTAGCTTTTCAGAATAGGTGCAGTTCGATTTAGAATATCGTAAAAAGTTTGGCTAACCCTGCTCGATGTCTGCAAGCCTTGCTCATACATAATGTAACACACTTCATCTATTCCCGACCTCACATGTTTATTCCTTCCTGCTGTTAGTTAACTCCTAGATAAAACAAACCTTACAGTTTATAACTTGAGACGTTATAGATGCAGATACAATAGAGTACACACCCGGTCACCTACCCTATCTTCATTTACCGCAATAACGTTCAAACGTATAACCATTTTCTATAGACTGAGGGTATTTGAGAACAGGGTGTTGAGGAGAATATTTGGACGGAAGAGAGATGAAGTGACAGGAGGTTGGTAAAAACTGCATAACGTGGAGCTTCAAAACTTGTACTCTTCTCCAAGTATAATTAGAATGATCAAGTCAAGGAGGATGAGATGGGCAGGGCATGTATCACGAATGGGGGCGAAGAGGAATGCATATAGGATATTGGTGGGAAAGCCGGAAAGAAAGAGACCACCGGGAAGACCAAGGCGTAGGTGGATGGACAATATTAAAATGGATCTTAGAGAGATAGGATGGGACGATATAGACTGGATTGATCTGGCTCAGGATAGAGACCAGTGTAGGGCTCTTGTGAACACGGTAATGAACCTACAATTCTCCTCCTAGAGTTAATTAAAATACAATGAAAAATTATGGCCAAAAATCTACTGGGCATGACACCTTTATGCAATCGCTGCAAGCGTGAGCGATTGTATTTTTGCAAACCGCGATGAACGGTCACAAGCTGCTGTACTGTCTCATTTCAACATTCAACTTCGATTTCAAACAGCAGTAGTTTGGAAAGAGCAGACAAGGATTTCCGAGGGAACCCAGCCGTGTCTATGCCCTCCCACGCGGCATTCGGTGTTATGTGGACACGTCACATCATGTAATATAATGACGCTGCAAACTACCTCGGCTGTGTTGTGTTTATTTATCTGCCTATTTATATATTCCTCCGATCAAAATGGCCGCGAAGTCTAAGGCATGAACTGTCTTCGCACGCTCGGACGCAGGGATCGTGGATTCGAATTCCACTGAAGGCATGGCTGTCTGTGTATGTGTTTATTCTGTGTTTGTGTTCTTCTGTGTGTAGGTATTGGCCTTGCGAAGGGCTGATACTCGTCCAAGAAGTCCTACCGTCTGTGTAAAAAGGATTACAGAACTGAAGAAGAGACCAGGGACCAACNATTATTATGCCGAAACATGTAGCGCGAGGGAGAAAAGGAGAAAAATGAGTGTATGCACCGCAAGACGGATTAAATAAATCATGAACATTCATATATTCATTCTACGTTTATTTAACGACTCTCTCTCCAGCTCAGATTACATAGTGCAGAATGATAGGGCGGCTGATAAATAAAAAAGGAAAGGACAGGAGACGATCGTGGTTCAATAAGAAATACTATCCTTGTATTTACCTGGAGAGACTTTTAAACCCCCCTGAATCTCCTGAATACGAAGTCACAACCAAAAAGAGTTATTCTGTCTTCTGGGATATAAGAGTAGGAGTAGGAGAAGGAGCACCAGCAGGAGGAGGAAGAGAAGCAGCACGGATAGGAGCAGGAAAACAGTAGTAGTAGTAGTAGTAGTAGTAAACTTGTCAATGTCCAAGCACCATGCCAAGGAGACGTATGGGAGAACTGATCTACTGTTCTAAGCATTCTTAATATTGGCACAAGATGGAGTCGTGGACAACGTCGCACTTCGGTCGTTTTATCTCAGGAGAAAGTGTCTCTAGTACCCACAGAATAGGCTGATGGGTGATCCCGGGGACCGATATGAACGAGCAGCGACGAGAAAGTTCCTGTTCCAGTCCAGAATCTATCCCGACTCGTTTAGCCCATTGACAGCCATCACACTGAGCTATGCCAGCCCGCAGCAGTACTGCATTAACAGCAGTAAAGATAATGCTAATGAGAGTAAACGTTTCCTACAATGACCTGCATACAACCACTCATATGGTCGCCACCTTCGCTTCTGCATAAGCTTGTCTCAAAATCTGCAGCTCGGCTAATTTCGCGTCGATATAAATGCTACGTCTTTATAAATTCTAAGTCACAGGGCTTGGAGCTGCAAGCTTTGTCTTCCTATACGCACTCAAAGGAATAAAGTGGAGCATTTTATTATAGTTTCCTGTTACATACGCAAAGCAACAAGCAGGCGTACGCTTCGCTAACTAGTGAAACGTGACATTACTTCAACGCTCTACTATAAGGTGCGAACAAACTTTGGGCACAAGTTTCACATACTAAAACAAGAAAAAATGTCCATATCAACACGTGTCCGGAAACATTTAATCTCTGTGGTATAGGTGAAAGAGTACAGTTAAAATACGTGCTCAAAATGATCTCCATGTGATTCAATGCATGTCTCTAAACGTCTCATCTTGGACCGCCGCATCCATCCAAAAATGTCAGGGTAGTTGCGGATAATCTGACAGGCATCCACAGTGATAAGGTGAAGTGCCTTCTCGTTGTCTACATGAGCTGCATATACAAGGGCTTTTAGGCGTCCCCACAGGTGAAAATCTAGATTCACATCTGGTGTGGAGCGTCGAGGCCATGCAGTTGGTCCTCCTCTACCTGTCCATCGATCATGATGTGCCACTGAAAACATCTCGCACAGCGCGGCCAAAATGTGCCTACGCACCATCATGCATGTAACACATTCCTTCAGTCGCAGATCACAAATTAAGCGTTTCCGAACACATCTCGATATGGACATTTGTTCTTGTTTTGGTATTTAAAGTCTGTCCGCACCTTTCAATTACAGCTTGTATAAAATAAAAGAGAAAAATACACACTACTTATTAAGTTCAATATAATAACCTTGACTATTGCATCATACAAGGGTCAAAATTGCTGAATCTTCTCTCCTTACGCGTGCATATGTGCAACAATTGCTACCGACAAGCTGGTTCAAAAGGTAACACTTCTGACTAACTATCGAAAGTGACCGATTCGAGTCTCGGCTAGGACACCGGCTATCCTGAGGTGTATGTGGTTTTCCCCAGTCGCTCCAGCCAACTGATGGGATTGTACCTCAAATTAGTCTACGGTCCCTTTCTTCCAATTCAGTGACTATGCATCCTCGATGATATCTAGCATATACACTGCGCTATTGGTAGCGTCATTAAAGAAACGACACAATTATTAAAGCGGTTGGCTGCACACCGATGCAAGTGACCGTGTGGCCTTTGGAACATAAGGACTGCGGGTTCGAATTCCGCTTGAGACACGGATGCTTGTCTGCAGATTTCTATGCTTTCTTGTGAAGACAAAACACACTTACTGGTATCTGGTTGTGGGGCGAATAACTGGTCATAAGAAAACAAGTACGGCGGAAACTAGATATGTAAGGTAGAGGTAAAGTGGTCCTTGTGCTTATATAAGCAAGCAATACGCCATGAAGATGTACGGGGGAGCGGATGTATAAACGTCGGCACTAGTTGGAGGTGAGTGGTCAGCTACACGCCCCTGCAGCTTTATCCCCAGGGAAAGAGCACCCGATACCCATTCAGTATGAGGCTGGGTTGGCCACAGACCCGGTCTGGACGAGATGGAGAAGTGAAAATTCTTGA
Organism: Cryptotermes secundus; assembly: GCF_002891405.2. NCBI lineage: Eukaryota > Metazoa > Arthropoda > Insecta > Blattodea > Kalotermitidae > Cryptotermes > Cryptotermes secundus. Next base: position 568,612 of record NW_019740654.1, on the reverse strand, counting down.
CCCTACCGGGATTCGAACAGTAGCCAATCGCTTACCGACTCAGCTATCTCGGCTCTAAAAACTAATACATGCAACCTAAATCCGCAAGTCCAAATCGATCTAACTGCAGCTAATTACAGTGAAAGGATCATTCTCCACTGATTATTTCATTTCACACAATTTAGCAACGTTTTAATTTACCGGATAAACCAATGATTGAACAAGCTACAAGCATCTGCCGAAGCAGCATATGCCGCTTCGAGTGACTAAAATTCGCACTCGGTAACGTTCTGGCTCCACTAAAACGCAATATCCTCTAAGTTAAACAGGGAGCTTATTTGGCGGTTGTGGTGATGCGTGGACTTTCCGTTCTTCGCTCATTCCAGCGCATGAGATAAGCACCTAGAAAACTAAAGACTGAACGACGGGAGACTCGACATTCAATTCGCGATACGGGCAAGAAATTTTAACTTCTCTCAGGAATCCTGACTGGCCATACAGCCTCCTATCCACTGGCTAACAGGAACTGCTTGCGGACAAGGCGGACCGGACGCGAAGCTGACAACTCACTTCCATTTAATGCCGAAGTTAAGATGAGAATATACCTTCACTCCCCCATACACGTAGCGGTTAATTAAGCACAGGGACAACTTTATCCTTTTACCTTTAATGCCATGGATTCTCCATCCATTTATGATAATCAGATGATCACACTGGCTGAATGAGGAGAACTGTTACACAAACAATGAAAAATTTTGCATATCCGCCTCATACTTATGTATAGTCTGCCTCAGTTCACCGCATGAAAAGCCAATGTAAAACTGGGAATTGACTTTGCATTCAAGAATAACGATGCTGGATGGGGGTTCTTTAAATATGATTTTGCTTTGTTTTCTTCAACCACAATCTTGATAACAAACGGGCAAACTGCCAAACTTAATCTTGGTTATAACAACAGTCAGTGCTACAGTGACGCCATAACTGACGCACGTTGCCAGTGCTGCCACTACTCCGGAACTTAAATTCAACGCGCCTACAATTTCGGCTAGTCTCAGACATAAAAGTGGGCAGAAACCTTGAGTTGCTCTCGTGTATCAGTAGTTTTACAGGAATTTCACATAATTTTCTACGTATATCTTGCGAGAACCAAAGTTCTATGAAAAACTCAACGACGCCTGCTTTCCTTCAAATGCTTCAATAAAATGCATACTTGCAACAATATGTTCACAATTAAAATCTTTTATGTCACTATTTGGAAGCTAAGTTACTTTACGTTCGTAGCTTGTATACATGCATTCATATACACAGTACTAAACTTTAAATAAACATCATATAAATTCTTCGTTTTTGCGTTGCAGTCCTGTTACTCAATATACTACGAGATTAGCAAGCATGCGATTAATAGATGTATAATTCCGCAGCCATTTAAGCTAGCCTATACTCAATTCACGCTAGTAAACACTAAAACTACGCTAAATGTGATTTCCATTAAGCTCTTGAGCCTTTAAGGTTCGGCCACACAGAGCGCTACGTACGCGACGCACGCTATGTATGATACACGTATGTTCGCTATACGAAAAGAAAAATATCTCCCTTTATTGCCAACGTGACTGGCCACATAGACTTCCGTACGCCATGTTCCCTATGTTAGCTGCGTCGCACAGTGTACACAGAGTACGTAGCGTACGTAGCGAACATAGCGTAGCGCTCTGTGTGGCCGAACCTTTACAGCGTACAGACCTAAGAGATAAACCACCGCGAAAGCGTAAAATAAGAAAAATGTATCCAACACATCAGTGTTCTGTACGGTCATGTTTGTAATTTTTAATAATTATAACATGTTCAGTGCACGTTTTCTATAAACATGTAGGATCAAACAAACAAACTCCGTGCTTTAGTCCCCAAGCGAACTATACCGACCGAGCGACCGCCGCTTGTCGGCGAAGTTAGTGCCAACTTTAGAGTATAGAGGGTGTCGCGCGGTCAGCGCAACGAATCCCAACGGTCGTTAATCTCGGTTTTCTAGACCGGAGCCGCTATTTCCTTGAAATATCTACTCAATTATCCTCACGAGGCTCAGTGGACCCCGTTTCAGACCCACTACTTCTCAGAAAATCTGGTAGCGCGGGGAATGGAACCTGGGATCTCCGGATCTGTATCCAGGAACTCTGACCACTAGACCACAGAGGCGGTAAAGTGTAGGATCTATTTACATAAAACATTTCTTGTGCCTACAAGTTGTGTTCGCTAAATATCATCAAATGGACTGCTAAATACAGATTTCGAATGGCCACCAAACAGATATTTTACAAGATTTGAGGCTTTCACGGCGGTGACTATGAAGAAAGCAGTATTCTGGGATTTGGTACCGTGTATATGTGGTGTTAACCGACGTTTCGGAGGAACGTATCGCCTCCATCTTTAGGGTAGGAAGAAAAATATAAGAAATTTTCTTCAGATATTTTACATTTATAAGAAATAATGAACGTGACAGAAGTATAATATCTTTCGGAGATCCATTCCCACACAAACTTCCTGGGTCCTACGCTAGCATTGGTTGTCAGCATCGTACCAATCTCTGAAGTATGCACATCCAGCTGGTAGACAATATGGATCCTACAAAATTGGGGTTGTCTATAATGACAAATTGGATTAAAATTCGTTACGTGGTTCAAAATACGAGTAGAAGCGGTATATGGACGTTAAATGACACCCAGTTGCGAAACTCGTCTAACAATTCAGTCGGCTATTCGTAATTGATACAAACGTGATAAACTGGAGATACAGTCAATAATCTTATTAGCACACTTTCGGGCGCATAAATATAGCAGGTTTCTTTCAAATTACATTAACCTTTTCTTGTGTATGTTGATGCAATAAAAAAAGTGAAAATGAAAACATTTGCTAACAACAAGCAAAAACACGACCTAATTCAGTCGATTAACAATATCACAACAGTTGCAGAAACTGGCATCTCATATACTGGTCGGCTGGTGGATCGCTCAATCGATAGATCGATATGAGTCCGGCCTATGTGGCCTTTCCTTACGTGATGGTCTACATAGTATTCGATGTATTTTTGCTTGTGACATGCGTCACAAGTACATAGACTACGTCATGTACAAAATATCTTATCAATACATACCCGTTACATCTGCGGACAAGGCTTTTAGAATAGTTTATAATCTTCAGCAAACCGCATTAAATTGCATGAAGGGTTGAATATATGGAAGATCATGCTAGAAGTCGTGTGTCCAACTACATCTTTAATAACTACCATATAGGTAGTAATCTCACTTGAAATATATAATTAAATTTTTCTGAAATTTCTGGTGGAAAAAATTCCAAGAATGCAATCGAACAGCAACAACGCCTAAAGCTGTGACGATTAAGATGTTGTGGACTCTCCGTGGCCTGTAGTCTGCAAATGAACTATACCGACCGAGCGACCGCCGCTTGTCGGAGAAGTTAATGTCAACTTTTGTGGATAGAGGGTGTCGCGTGGTCAACGTAACGGATCCCCACGGCCGTTAATCGCGGTTTTCTAGACCGGACTAAGACTAGTAATACTAGACAAAATGAACTTGACCAATATGAAGTGTTCTTTCTTTTCAACGTATTGGAATTCCAATCAAATGATTGCAAAATACGTCACAATCAAGTCAGATTAATCACATCTGTAGCGATGGTAAATGCAAATATGGTAAAGGTAATTCTAACTCTGTACCACGCCGTGAAGGCTCATAATGTTGTGAGAAGTCGAGATTCCACATTTTCTCTAAATAATCGGCTCACATATAGCGGTGAGTTTGCCAGCCTTATGCGCCGGCCACACTTTACCTCCCAGGAAAATTCCTGGGACAAGTGTATTAATATTGGTGAAGGATATGTAAAGGACCACCTCTGTGGTCTAGTGGTCAGAGTTCCTGGTTACAAATCCAGAGGTCTGGGTTCGATTCCCGGCGATACCAAATTTTCTGAGAAATAGTGGGTCTGGAACGGGGTCCATTCAGCTTCTTGAGGATAATTGAGCTACATGGATGGAAAAGTAGAGGCTCCGGTCTAGAAAACCGAGATTAACGACCGTGGGGATTCTTGCGCTGACCACGGGACACCCTCTATCCGCTAAAGTTGGCACTAACTTCGCCGACAAGCGGCGGTCGCTCGGTCGGTACATGTTTTACGTTTCATATCAATTTATGACCCATTTACTGACTCCCTCATGTGATCGAAAATAAGACTTCGGTAGCATGACCAACCACATTCTAAGTAAATATATATTTACATACAAGAATATCTATAAATTCTGGTGGGAGAAAGCTTACGTTTAATTATTATGAGTAAGAGACTTTGGTGACCGAGTGATGTGTTCGGGGGTGGGCACTGATTCCTGGATATACAAATTCGGATATGTACACACCGCGTCACTTTTATTTATTTCGAAAACCGTAAAAATTGAGGCAAAGGTATATCTCTAAGAAACATTTCTTCGTTTCGAGATCCATTTAGCCAAATTCACGCAGTTTCGCCTTCATGTCAAGTGTATAGCTTTGTCCCATTTTAACTAAATCTGGAATAGTCGACAACCCCCCCCCCCCCAATTTCAAGTTTCAATAAACTCCACTCAGCGGTTTTCTAGTTCAATGTGTATAGATAGAGAGGCGGATGTAGCAGATTTAATGGGCGCTGAGCAACGGCTACAAACACACAAAAAGTACAGCGTTTTAAATTTGTGTTTCCCGAAATGTACGTCATTTCGGGACAATCTCAACTTAATGATCGGTTTCATAATCGCTAAATGCACTGGCTTTGGTTCATACGAATACAGATAATAAAAGGTTTATAATATATGCCTATAACATCAAACATATGATCAGTTCCAAGGCTGTATGTGAGATTCTCAAAGCGGTGGCTAGAAAAAGTTGTTTAAGTTCCGGGATGTGAGACTGTATAACATACGGCAGCTGTCTTCTTCATGTTGGTTTTTTTCCTGGCATACTCTTCAACCCCAAGATGGAGGGTATGTTCCTCCGAAATATCGGCTCTCCTCCACCGGACTAACGGTGTTATATGGTCCCCGCCATAGCTCAAGCGCTTAATCGCCGGCTTCCCACCACGGCGGCCCGGGTTCGATCCCGGGTCTAGTCAAGTGGGATTTGTGGTGGACAAAGTGGTGCTAGGGCAGGTTTTCTTCGAGCACTTCGGTGTCCCCTGCCAATCTTCATTCCACCAAATTCTCCATCATCATAATCACCCGGGGCAGGTAAAATAGGCCAATCAGTGGCCGCCGTGCCCAGTGGACCCAGTTGGACTCTACCCCCCACTAAGAGAAACGGTGTTATATCCCATTAGTCGGAAGTGCCAAAGTGTTCTCTACACCAACTCGTCTCTGAACCATCCGAATTTTGTACAAACTTATGCCGAACTACACATCCATGTCCAAGAACTTAGGACTGATAGTTGTAGAGATTACAAAACAAACAGTGTCGGTGCATTCGGCATGTGAACTAAACACAAACATGAGTTCTGTTACAGAGGCGGAGGTTAGACTCAACCAAGTTTACATACATGTGGATTAGAGGAAGACATACCGGTTCAAGAGTCCAGCTTTTTCTTCTGCGAAACATATTTCCAAGCGCCATTTCGGTGATGTCACTTAATACTTCAACAAGAAATATTCCAACACCATATCGAAAGTAACACACTTCTTCAGTCGAATTCTAAACACTTCCTCAAGCACTTCAGCACATCTATAGTATTACACACACAAACAAAAAGTAATACAGACATGACTGACAGATACCCTACACCACACTCCATGTTTGAAAGTAACATCTGTACAAATATTGGAAGAAACGAAGCCAGCAGAATACAAACTTCGATAGTGTTGTAACCTGAATTCACACCCTACATAACCTTGTCGAAGTGGGTCTACTGGAATTACAGAAAAATCATATGACTTATTGGAATATTCATTTTTACTTAGTACCTAGTACAGAGACTGTGACGCTATAAAACGACATTTTAAGTTCATGTTAGTTAAGATTAATTCCACCACAACACGTCTGAGCCATTAACTGTGTAAGTTGTAGTGTTACATACATATATCGAAACGTACTAAGCTAGCACCTAGCAGTGCCCAACACTTACACAATACTAAGCCAGGACATAGTATGCTCCATGAGTTGGGTGTGGGATCATGGAGGGAGGGCACGCTCTACCCTCAGAGGGGTAAGCATATAAACACTCGCCGTACTTGGCACCTCTTCAAAGAGCACTATAATGTTATATTAGTCTTATCGAAAACTTCAGTGGATCTATCAGTTAATTAGTTTGCTGCTATTATCAATTGACCTTAAGAGACGATGGGTACTGTAGGTGGTTTACCTACCAATCAGTTACTTAATATTTCTCTGACTCAATAACGGGGGTGTCCAAGCATATCACAAGGACATTTCAGAAGGCGGCAACACATTTCCATTTGCTGGGCCACAGATCCAGAGGTCCCGGGTTCGATTTCCGGCGCTACAAGATTTTCTTTGAAGTTGTGGGTCTGGAACGGGGTCCACTCAGCCTCGTGAGGATAATTGAGGAGCTACCTGAATGGAAAAGTAGCGGCTCCGGTCTAGAAAGCCGAAATTAATGGCCGTGGGGAACCGTTGCGCTGACCACGCGACACCCTCTATCCGCAAAAGTTGGGCACCAACTATGCCGACAAGCGGCGGTCAATCGGTAGGTATAATTCGCTTGCGGACTAAAGGCAATGGAGTGTTCACAACATTATGAAAAAAAAGCAAGATCTCGTCATTAAACCACTCAATGTCCAGTTACAGTTATACAAGGAAGAAAATTTAACTGCAATATTTCAATCGCCACACTTTACGCATTTCTCAAGACGGTAAAATAAACTCCGTTCATTCAAAAACTAACAGACGCTAAGCAAGTCAATAAATTCCATTTTTCTTTTTTGGAACCGGCAAGTTTATCGCCGTATTCACAACAGACCTGGAACCTATCCTAGGCCAGATGGACCTACCCTACTTATTCACATCCTATTTCTCTGTGATTCTTTTTAATATTATCTTTCTATTAATTCCCAGATATTCAAAGTAGCGTCTTCCCTTCCGATTTTCTCATTTCTATTGGGGGGGGGTGTCTACCATGCGTGTTACATGTGTAAGAAAGCGTCGGTTAAAATAAACTAGCGTCAAATAACTTCATACAACGTGGCTTTTTAAAACGTTCCAAACTGAACACATTAGTAAGTCGGCAGTGCAGAATACTTGTGATAACTATCATTATCATTTCAATAGCCGGCAGGCTCGCTTTCCACACATCGGAAATCATTACAGTGCAAGGTCAACTAGCAAATAAAAAGTAATGACGAAACGAGGGATATGATGCAACACAACCAATGACCACTTTTCCCACAAGCAGAACAGAACACGACTGAAGAATCTGAGAAACATTTTCATAATTCTGTTACCAATCACGTGTTCCGATTCGATTCCAAACGCTATCAACACTGAACGATTCTCAAAAAAAAAAAAACTATATTGAAGGCGATCAGTCACTGGCTTCATAACGCGGCGGCCCGGGTTCAAGCACAGGTCAGGTCATATGGGATTTGTGGTGGACAAAGTGGCACTGGGGCAGTTTTCTCAGACTACTTCGGTTTCCCCTGCCAATTCTCATTCCACCCACTGCTCCACATTCATCATCTATCATCCGGGGCCGGTACAATAGGCCAATTAGTGGCCGACGTGGACTCAGTCTTACCCCAACCGAAGAAACTAAAAAACAACTAATATTGAAAAATACAGCCTGTAAGTACTGTGCAGACATTCTCACATCTGCAGCATATGACAATGAAAATAACAGCGCCTCACCCATCCAATATTACAAGGAGCCGTATACCTTCTCCCAACAAGACTCGTCCTTATTCAAGTGGAACTAATTACATTTAGCAAGGGCCCAATATGTCCTATAGCAATCCCATCTTGTGGAAAATTTCACGAATCGCTGGAATTTGCAATTACTCCTCTTACAATCCTGGAGATAATTAGACTGACAGCTTAGATTAATTAACACTCATTCTGCATGACGAAGAGCTTCATTGAGATTCGTTCCTCTTTCGAAGACGAAAATTAGACGGTTAAGGGTGAATGGAGTGCCCTACCACTATCATAAAGAACCGTCATTTGTATCTTAATAACTCCTTCAGAATACCGTTTCTTGGCTTTCTATGATTGTAGTAATGGAGTTTACTGCTGTAACATAACCATCCACAAAAATGGTAAGGTAAAGTTATCCCTGTAACCTGCCGTAGAGGCCCATACGGTTGTGAGACGTCGAGGCTCCAACGTTTGCCTAGACAATCGGAGCACAGACGGCGGTAAGGCTATCAGCCTTACGCGCCGGCTGTCTTTCACCCCCAGGAAGATTCCTGGTACTCATTTCTGACTGAGTCGACCCCAGGGCCATAGCGCGGCTGAAAGGATTAAGTCAATGGAAAAGTCCAATGACGTCGGCGGGATCTGAACCCGCGACCTTCCGGCTTGCAGCACAGTGCCTCAACCAACCACGCTACAGCGCGCCCCGCATGATGCTAAGCCAACTGCTATGTTACTCCTGTACTTGACTAAGAACCGTACAATGAATGTGTAAAGGGTCGGCGACACAGAGCGCTACGCTATGTTCGCTACGTACACTCTGCCACGCAGCTAACATAGGGAACATAGCGTACGTAGCATACGGAAGTCTGTGTGGCCAGTCACATTGGCAATAAAGAGAGATATTTTTCCGTTCCTATAGCGAACATAGCGTATGTAGCGCTCTGTGTGGCCGAACCTTTAGAGAAGAAGCTTTCCACGCATTAAATTCGGCACTAAATGGAGGTCAGTGGCGTGCCGTTTATATCGACACATTCATTTCTCCGACTCTGGCTCAGAGAGCCTGTTTCCTTCCCGCTTATCCACCTGTCGCCCTTCTAATGGTTACCTATCCTCTTTGTGATGTGACCTGGGATGACATCTATCGACCAATCTTCGTGAATTACCTGCGACCCCAAATTCTTTCGGGGTAAGAATGCTCAGCCAACATCTCGTCCTCTTCCTCTTCTGACGGCATGGCGTAAAAACGAAGTTCAACTTCGGACTCTTTCAGTTCTGTTGTTTCGTTATTTTTCTAAAATCTGTCTCGGTCATTTGTGTCCTACACAAGTCTATGGAGCGAATGCCCTTGCCATGCTGTTATCAGATATATTTGTATGCGCGTCAGTCTGCCTTACTGCACGGCAAGGAAAGAATCTCTATGTTCTCGATTGTTTCTGGATGTAGGGCAAGAATGTCCTTATTTGATTTGGTCGAGGCAACTTGAGTTGCTTCTCCTAGGACGGTTTATCTACTCAAGCTTACTGACCGCCTCTGTGACCGAAATTAAAGGCCGAGGGGATTCGTTGCGCTGACCACGCGACATCCTCTATCGGCTAAAGTTGGCACTAACTTTGCCGACAAGCGGCGGTCGCTCGGTCGGTATAGTTCGCTTGAGGACTAAAAACCACGGTGTTTGTTTTGCTTTAGTCTAAGTTCAATGCAATCCCAAGTTGTGTTCAGAAAACTGGTATACTATAAAACGCTCATCTGGTATTCCATTGGTGACAAATGTTTACTCATGATGACAAAATGAGCTCGAGTATATACGTACGTCGTGTAACACATGTTTTAGGATAATTTACGTGAGGAATAAAATGAGTTCAGAAGAGATCATTTATATAAAAACTTCCTTAGTTTACTTTCCCTTTCTTAATGGAAGCATGTCTCTCACTTCGAACTTCTGAACCCGCTGACCATTTTTCACTTGATATGAACGTTATGCTAGGAGAAGCCACCCCAGTAACGACATCGACGGCAAATTTGTGGGGTGTGAGTGATAATTTAGGGTCCGTAAACAATATGTTGCTATACGAACTTGAACCATCTCGAGCATCATTTGCTCTGTGCTTCAAGTCGCTGCTGATGACGCTGCTTCCGATATCAGTTTTCGGTGTCTCTCTTCGTCTGATGCCTACCCTTTGACCTGTCCAGCAAGGGAGGCCCTGCCAGTAGCTACGCTGCCGCTGGTATAGCTCTCAGGGTCCTTGGCATACTCAAACCCCCTCACCACGATAAGGTGGAGACACCAAGGAGGGGGGTCGCAGTACAACTGCGATGTGGAAAGCAAATGGAAAAACTACCACATTATCACTTTTCCTGGATAGTCTCTTTCCAAAAACAGAAGATCGCATTAAGTGGAGAAACTCTTTTGGAAGAGACTGTGGACCTGTCGTCTGACAGATTACTGATGATAATGATGAAACAATATGTGGTAAAAGTCTTCGAAAGACAAAGTAATTTTCCTGTAGGGTGTAAAACGACATAGGGGATGTATGGGATTTTTCTTTTGTCCTCTCTCTGACGGGGATAACCAGCGAACTATTAATGGTAGGAATTTGAATTTCGTTATGGTTATACACTACACATATATCCATACATTACGTACGAAATGCTCTCTGTAAGCCAGCAATTATGAACATGGTGCTGACACGAATGTTTCAGATTAAATCCGACAACTTCGACGGAATCTTCAGTTCACAGACATGACGTAAAACGACAGTAATAAAAGTCACGGATATGCATGGCTAGGAATTCATGCAAAAAGAATTAAGAACGTACCCCAGTATTAAATTCTGGTAATGTTCTTCGTCTCACCCCTTCTGAAAAGAAAAATTTTTTAAATTCCTCTTTTTAGTTCAGCCTTACCGAAGAGCAAACAAACGCTTTACTGCTACGTAAAGCGTTAATATTTTCACAAAAGTAATCTTCAGAATAAACGTGATGACTGTGAGAACGGTTACATTCTTCTGCGGTGACCGCACCGCCTCAGCTTGCTGCGGCCAGCTTTGCCTGCAGTCTTCGCACTGTTTCACAGCATCGCGCCTTAATGAGATGGAGCCACGTCTCCTCTCATGTTACGATGATTCGACGAAGAACTCCCTCCCCTCTGACACTGCCTAACGAGAAATTCTGAAATTGGAATTGGCATTGCCGCTTGCAGATCACAGTTTGGGCATCCACTGTGCGATTCCTACTGAATTCAATGTCACTGCAGAGCACAGCATGATGTCAACACTACCAATACTGATGATGTTTTTGCAGCCGCTAATTCGGATACTTTTATTCTTCAATTACTCTGCGTGAGCTCATCAACCCCTCGTAACTGTCACATCACAGACTCCAAATATTTGCCTAGTTTTGTGCGCTGCGTTCTCTAGACGTTAAAAGCCCTGACTTACATCGCTCAAACATTGCACACAGTCAAGTAAAAAAAAAAAAAGTAAAGCTATTCCTGTAACAGTCCGTGAAGGTCCATAGGGTTGTGAGACATTGGGGGTCCCACGTTTTCTAGAAAATCGGCTCATAGATGGCCGCGCTTTTCTCCCCAGGAAAATTACTTAATTAATTCCTGGTACTCATTTCTGTCAGAGGCTGAGTCGACCTCAGGGCCATAGTGCGGCTGGAAGGATTACGTCAACTGATAAAAATCCAATGACCTGATCGGGACTTGAACCCGTGACCTTCCGGCTTGTAGCATAGTGTCTCAACCAACTACGCTACCGCGTGCCCCACACACTGCACATCGTGTAAGGTAAAAATAGCTTCATAACTTGTACTCTTCTCCACGTATAATTGGCATGAACAGGTCAAGGAGGATGAGGTGGGCAGGGCATCTATCACGAATGGGGAGAAGAGGAATGCATATATGATACTGGGGGNNNTGAGAAGCAAAGAGACCACTGGAAAGACCGACGCGTAGGTGAGTGGACAGTATAAAATGGATCTGAGAGAGATAGCATGGGATGGTATGGATTGGATTGATCTGGTTCAGGATAGGGACCAGTGGAGGGCTCTTGTTCACGGTAATGAACCTTCGGGTTCCATAAAATGCTGGGAAATTCTTGAATAGCTGAACATTTGGCTTCTCCTCAAGAAGGGCTCAGCTGCATAAGTATCATAAGTATAAAATGCTCTGCGTCGCTCATGTATGTTGCCCCGCAGCACAGGCGTGTCAAAGAAGTTGCCGCAAGACCACGGCGATTTGTTTGTAACTCAACATTCAAGTCGACATACGAAAGCCGTGCAGCAGTGAGCCAAAATCAAGCCATAACCGAAAACTGTGGCTTCTAGTCTAGTTTTACAAACCGTAATAAACTCAGCTTCTAGATGCCATTCTTCAAAAATACTGACGCGTTCTCGTCACATATGAGTCTGAGATAAGCCATTTGGAGATTATTAAAACATGAAATTTCGAACTGAACTGAAATGGCTAACGCCCAATGACGTTTCATGAACTTAGTACCGAACTTCGTGTTACTTAAAAGCAGGAAATTTCTAGAATACTTATAAATAACCCCAGCAAATGTTCATGCAAGACCTAGCACCACGAAATTAAAATTTCTTAAAAGAGTCCCACACCTTATGTCATCACACTCCAACCTTGTAGCAATCATAATCGAAGCTTAACTATTCGGTTATCGGATGTTGTGTAGCCACTTATTCATGGAGGTACAGCTATCATTACACGAGATAATAAGACGCAAACGACCTTGCCATACGACCTTAATGACGTCATCAACTGTTACCTCAGTCACGATCTCCGTAACTACGATTCGTTCAAAGTAATATACTCATTACACAATAATTGCATTCATGGTGACGCGGCAATGTCTACTTCACACATTAAGACAGGAGAATAAGGAGTGAACTGTGATACGCATCAGCAACTGTCCACGCTATCAATATTAAGAATAATCGAATATGAATTTATTTTCGATGTACATTTTAATTCCAAATAATATATCCGATCACTATTTTTTTCACGTGACCTAATCCTTCAAGCCGCACTATGGACCCGGGGTCGACTCAGCCTCTTAACAGAAATGATTACCAGGAATCTTCCTGTGGGTAAAGGGCGGCCGGGTTGTAAGGCTGACAACCTTAAAATAAACACATTAAACTGATAATTGTGATCTTTCAGTTTCGTTCCCTTTGTCTTTAAGTATGCATAGAAAGATATGTGATGAACCACGGTGTTTTCTCGTTGAAATAGTTCACGATTCCCAGAAAAATCCCCAATACTTTTAAGTAAGTCCAGTATTGCTTTCGTGGTATTTGTTGTTGCAAATAAGTATTATTTTACTCCCGTTAATTTTCTCACAGCTGACGCAATGCAACACTCCTTACAACTTAACTTCATGGAGCTAAGCCCTTCTTAAGAAAACGCCAGTTGTGCAGCTACTCAACAACTTCTCAATATTTTATAACACCCGAAGGTTTATTCCCGTGTTAACAAGAACCCTACACTAGTTCCTGTCCTGAGTCAGATCAATTCAGTCAATACCAAACCATCCTGTCTAAGATCCATTTTAATATTACCCACATATCTACGGCTTGGTCTACCTGGTGATCTCTTTCCTTCTGGCTTTCCCACCAATATCCTATATGCATTCCTCTTCTTGCCCATTCGTTCTACATGCCCTGCATACATCATCCTCCGTGACTTGATCAGAGAACAGTTGAAGTTATGAAGCTCCTCATTATGCAGGTTTCTCCAACCTCCTGTCACTTCATCTCTCTTGGGTCAAAATATTATCTTCGACACCCTGTTTTCGAACACCCTCAGTCTATATTCCTCTCTTAATGTCATAGATCACGTATCAAACCCATACAAAACCACAAACAAAATTACAATCTTCAAGGAATTCATCGTGTTGTGTTGACTTATACCAACTGTGTGTTTTATCCGTCACAACAAAACTCTCAAAGGTTTGTTCACAGCAAGTGTGTGCAGAACACTATCGAGATCAATAAACTCGTTGCACACAGCTGATGTGAACAAACATCCGAGTGTTGTGTTGTGACGGATAAAACACACAATTTAAACAAAATTATAGTTTTGTATACCGTAATTCTGACGTTTTTAGACAGCAGACGATAAGACGAAAGTTTATGGACTGAACAGTAGCAAGCATTACCTGAATTCTATCTCCTCTTAATTTTCTCTTTAATCAAATTTTCATTTCTTACTGTAGTTCCCAAATATTTGAACTGTGCCAAATTTTCAAAACATCCGTTTGCTATCTTCATATAATGATTTTGCCCTGTATTCTGGTGACGAGACAGCAACACATACTTAGTTTTCTCTGCGTTTAATTCTACACCAAACTCCTTACTAACGTCAATTAAAGTTCGTATGTTTTTCTTTATGGTATCTAAGTTATCACCCAGTAAATTCACATCATCAACATAGACCAGCAACTGACGTGTCCCATTTAATTTGTCCCACCTGGCTTTCCTGGATCTTCCTAATGGCGTATTCTGAAGCAAAGATCAAAATCAGTGGCGATAAAGCATCTCCTTGTTTTAGACCATTTTGGATAGGAAATTATCAGGCACATGTTTGCCTATAAGGACTTTACTATAGGATTCAATTAAACACACTTTAAACCACCTAACTAGTTTCATGGATAGCCCAAACTCCTTGAGGATACTGTACAATACTTCCCTCATAACTGAATCATAGTCCTTCCTGAAGTCTACGAATAGCCAGTGTACTGTCTCATTGTACTCCCATTTCTTCTGCAGTATCTGATAAATAAAAAAAAAACAGATCAGCAGCTGATCTGTTACGACGAAACCCATACTGATGATCCCCAATATTTCATCTATTATTATTATTATTGGAGGGGGTGGATTTCCCCATGCACCGCGACCAGTGGTCTATTGTACGTCCCCCTGTGGTATTCTACCAGTCTCTATACCCTACCGATACTGGTGCGTGCCATCAGTCCTGACTCAGCCAGCGAGTTCGGCCTCTACTGGCTAAGCGGTATCTAGATGCTTCCCCCATCTACCAGAAGCGTTAGAGACTACTGTTGGACGGGAAATGTGCTGAATTTGGCTCAGTGGTCCCAATATTTCATCTATATATGGACTTAACCTTGGGAGGATATTGGATAAAATTTTCCAAATATCAGACCTCTTACCTTGCCTCATGTGGATTCAATTCTCAGATAACACTACTTTTAAGAAGCAGCGACTGGGGAGCGTTTGACAATGAGGTAAAAGAACCTTGCCTTCGATTGTAAAAACAGAACTCCCCAAAATCGAATGTGGTGAAAATCGGATGTACTCTTAACGGATTTGGAATCCAAAATTATACTTCTCCATCCAATTCAAGGCACGACCTAATTTTAGAAGTATTTCATTAAATATTCAACGAATCGGATATGCACTTAAAACTGTTCATATTAATATTTCCCAAGCTGCAGCAGAGATAAGAAGACCGTGACGTTTGCGATGAATTTCTCTGAGCGTACAAATTTGCCATGTCACCTGAAAACCACAAACAGCACACCTCTCTACTCAACACACATAATAAAAGTTAGAATTTATAACAAAGTCTATCGAAATAGCTCCATTACCAAGATTCACACACTCTACAAAGGAAAAATAAAAAAGTAAACGCCAAATACGATTTGAGAGGCCATTCCCGCCCCGTAATGCCCACTTTTTTTTTTAAAAATCATACGGATCTGACACATGACTTTCCTGCCCGAAATTAATGTACCCAACGGACTACAGTAACATTTTTTTTTGTCGCGTACAATGACTTTTGATGACTTTCAATTTTTGAAGGTCATGTAACGAAAATAGCGAAGATTTGTTTCGAAATGCTTATTTACGAAACACGCAGTCAAACTACGATATTAAGCATGGCTGCGATTTGGCCCTAAATATAACTTCTGGTGCGGGCATGCATGTTATCAAACATCATGAGCAAATATCGAACCACCACATCAACTTCAAACACGGTGAAAAAAAGGAGTGGTAGTTTTAAGCATTGTGCCTTTACAACTTTTACCTTAGTCCTTTCTTTTGCATATTAAAATAGAGTAAGCTGTGTTCTGTTACACTACTTTGTGCATCAAGAAAATGGCAGTATTGTTTTAAATATAGAAAACTATCTCAACAGTGAATATAAATGGCAATGGACTTGATTAAAAGTAACAATGCATGTCTTTAGACCGTTCATTTAACAAATGAAACGCAATATGTTTCGAAGCACTAGAACAAACAAACAAAAAAACAAACTCCATGGTTTTTAGTCCGCAAGCGAACTATACCGACCGAGCGACCGCCGCTTGTCGGCGAAGTTAATGCCAACTTCAGCGGAGAGAGGGTGTCGCATGGTCAGTGCAACGGATCCTCACGGCCGTTAATCTCGGTTTTCTAAACCAAAATAAAATAGGTGGAATATAACTGAAAATTAAATTTGCTTGGCAATTGTGTTGATAGTTGACCACTACCAAATCTCATCTAAATCTGATCAGTAATTTAGGAATTATAACATACAGACACAAAAACACAAATCACTCATAGCAGGAATTCTGAAAAATTAACGGATTACACCAAAAGTCTGTGGCACCTGAATTTTCTATTTGAATGAAACTTTATAAAACCATAGGTTAGTATGATATAAGTAGAATTAAGTATTTTGTCTTAAAACTTGATTCTTTTGAAGACAGAGAATGCCGAATTTCATGTTATGATGGCTGTTTCCACATGAGTCATGAAAGTATTAAATTATTCAAAGTAGTGTATTTTCAAAAGTAACGGAGATACCAGGATGGAACTGAAATCATGTGGAACTCATGTAACAAGCTATCAAATGATACATTAAGCTTTTGTTATAATTTGAGCTTTTCATAGTGTAATAAAAGTATACTTGTTAAACTTACTCCCGAATAAAAGCATAAAATTTCCAGTTATATAACATCTGCTGGGTTAAGGACAAGCAAGAGAAAATTTCAGGAGACAGCAGTCACTATTTCCCCTCTGCACAGTGTAAATTTTAACTTGATTTTTCAATGCCCAGCTCAGTTACAACTGTTTGACTACAACGGTGCACATTCAGTCACATCACGTGCTGCCTGTCATTTTACTAAGCCATCCACAGCATCTCAAGGATCTTTCCCATGGCTGGAGGCAAAAAATTCCATGCTGCAGAATTTCCAAAAACTTTTTATGGTTTATAAAATTAAAAAAATGGAGATCTGAGTTGATGCATATATAATAACAATTAAATGAACTATTAGTTGGTCAATAGATCAGTGATACTCCTCTGTTGCATCCTGAACCTTAGAACGGCAATTTTCTATAAAATGTAATAATGCAACACAATCACGTTCATGTAAGCTTTCTTTTTACGTACTGGATTACAACTTGAAGCCTTATTACAACCTACCAAACTGTGAAGATGAAGGGTAGACCACTCATCAACAAGTTCTTCACATGTGACAACAGTAATTAATGTTGGGTGGCATATATTTGTTATTTCATCTCCAGATTCAAAATAGTCCACTGAATAGAGTAATTTGCACACTGCATCATACCGAGGGCAGCATGACCTCTGCATAATTCTACACTTCGTAGCCTACTCAGAATTTTATTTATTCTAAGACTTCTCGGCTGAAATCAGCTGTAAAACGTGCTCCTTGTATCGTAATTTTTATCTTCTGACAAATCACACATACACATATTAAATGGGTTCCCATGCCACGTGCAAGGATGCAGTGTTTTTAATGTAATTCTGCTAGTAAATTCTTAAGGGTTCTGATGATGTATAACACTCAGGATTACTGGGGTTATGAACTCTGTCCACCACTCAGCCTTCCAAAGAACATAGAAGAACACAATGTTTCAGAAACTGAATCTGTTTCCATCCTCAGGGGAGGGGTGGAAGAAACCTATCCTGTCAAGGCCCATTAGAAAGAGACAATTAAGGGGTAGGTTAAGACACTGGTTTCTGGTGGCCAAAAGCATTGACTAACTGTAGTTTGGAGTCTGCTGATTCCTGCAGCATGCTTAAATTAAGTTTGGAGTTCTTCTGGTGGCAAAAGGGCCTTCATCATGTGTGTCTATTTTAAGGTAAGCTTTAACTCCCATACACAGAAAATTATTTTGTTTTTGTATTTCTTTGTGGGATAGGCCTTGGTGGCTGTATCCACTAACCACACCATTGTGCATTTTTGTATCTTACAATACTGGTATAGCATGGGTAAAGCTTGAGGGTTTTTCCTCATGAGATATATGCTGTGTCTGTATTAGCTTATCCATTTTGCTGTGACTTATATGTACGTTCTCTAAAGTATGTATTGTGTTGTGCGAAACCAGTCATAGAGTAATTCATACTTCATGCAAACCTGCCTTGTTATGACTGGAGGTTTCTGCCTGTTCCCCTCTGTGCTGATCAACACATTTCGTTTAGAACAGCAGCTATGTATTTTGTTGTATTAGCTCCCATATGAAGTCTCCCCTTGCTCTAGGTTTGTAAAACCTGTCATTCTGTTTAACTGGTCTGTCAACCACCTTGGTTGCATAATGTGAATTACTTATTCTGCTGTCATACTTGCTGACATGTTATTGTAATTCTGTATTATTCTTTTACGCTGCTATCTCCCTTGTTCTTTTATTTTGCCACTGTTTGAGGGAATGCTCTTCAAGCATGTTTCTCATTTGTTAATCTTTTTGTGCTGTTATTATATTTTGTTACTGAAATTATTTCCTTTCATTTGGTAGTACTTAGTTGTGGGAAGGAGATCTGAACCTGTTGCATCCTAATATTATCTTTGTACTCCTCCCCCTCCTATTCTAAGTGCTTCTTCTTGGTTATCCCAACATCACCTAAGAAGCATTGTAAATGCAACATCAGAACCTGAAGAAACAACAGTGGTACCATCCATAGGAGCATAAGGAACATGAAGTCGGCCATTTTTCAAGTCTAGCAATAAGACACTGACCTTCACATGGGAGATTCATATTCAGGACCAGCCAGATCCAGTGCAAATATCTTCACTCTCAAATCTGAGACATCTCACAGTCACTGCAAATATTTCACACATTAGCCCCTTCCCTCAAACTTTGTTCTTCATTGGTCAGGCATTACATGTAGGCCAGCTGCCTCAGCATCACATTTTTCCAGTACTAATACAATCAGTCTGGTTTAAAATCTGGCAACCAGTTTCATAGTACCGGATTACATAAAATTCCTTTTTTCCTTGGAAATACAAGGTAACAAAGTCAAGATAATGTGCACATGTATGGAATACTACAACCCTCGACACGTTTTACGCTTTACATTCAGCCACAGATCCCTGCTACTCATCATCAGCATCTTTATCACCATCATCCTATCATCAGCAGTAAGATGGAAATCCTACCCACTGGCTACTCGCAAATAAAAATGTGGATTCCTACTTTCACCTTAAACAAATGAGAGCAGACAAGGAGTCAAAGACATAAGTGTTAGGAGCATAAGCCATGATACACTTCCACTCACTTTTCTTTTGCCTGAATGTTACTTTGACATAGTTACACAATTTTACAAAATCCATCTGCAGTTCTACAAGCAAACTAAAAAATACGTTTTTTTTTCCTTCACATTTTGGAGTAATTTTATGATCCTCCAACAAATATGAATTCACTGCCAAATTGGGCTGTTTAATTTAATTTGCTTTATTTATTTTTACTGAACGCAACACAAACAAGGCAAGTAGTTTGTGAAACATCTGACCATAACAAACTGAAAATGCTAAACATGTGATCACCATACTGTAGCTACAATGTAGCAAAAACATGATCTCATAAAAATTCTGAATGAGGTAAATTGCAGTAAACAGTTCAACCCTGTCATCTGAAACAGTTTACAACAGTTATTATGTGTTATCTGTCTGTGTGTGTTATTTGTCTGTTGTCTTATTGTAGTACCACTGCCACCAGGTGAAAACCCATTTGCAATTAAATAATAATAATTACTTCTGTTTTCCTAGGGTATATTTCCACCCTAAGAGGACTACTACAAAAATTACTCAAAATTCATACATCTCATTTCCACACGAACACAGACTCAATATTATTCACAAATCAACATATAAAGAGAAATGAGACTGAACTTCATTGCATTTGCAGAAATGGATTTATAAAATTTTTAGGCAACATGGTGGCACAATTTTATGTGGGATTGAACTGAGCAAGGACCTTCACATTAGTGTACCTTATGGGAATTAACAGTCACTAAATTTACAGTATCTGTCATTAGAATACTTTTGTTTTAGTATGTATGAAGTTTAGAAATTATTAATGGAGAACAGATTTGAGCTTTTCACAGTGTTGATTATAAAGATGATTATATCTTCTGGTATATTACACTGTGTAGTCCACTGAAAGTTAGCTGATGTTCATACTGGTTTCTTTTGTGTCTTACTCTTCGACCCTGAAGATGGAGGTGCCATGTTCTTCAAAAAATCTGTAGACTTTCAACAAGCTACATGGCAGTGTATCCCACAAGACAGAAATCTTTAATACTAGACAATTTCCCAAAATCATTTAATGCCTGACAGCAGAAAACGATAAGTATAAAATTACCATCAACCAATTAACGATCTCTGCGGCGTATTCAGTAACGAAACACGTTACAATATATATATATATAAAAAACAGATATAAACAATTAATACAGGAATAAAAACTGGAAGGAAAAACCAATAACCTCTTTGAAACAGCACTAACCAATACAAAGAGGGAAAAATTTGCCCCTTGCAACATTATTATCACACACAAGCCAATACACAGCTGATACCTAGCCACTCACAACACTTCCACTCATATAAAGTCAGTAAAGAGAAACTGCATCCAAGACACTTAATCCTTAATATATATAACAGGAGAAGCTTTTTTTTTATTGCTACTAGGGTGGGACTAAGTCCCTCGTACTGCGGCCACTTCCAGCCTACTGTACCAGCCCCAGACGATAGGTGAGGGTGATTGTGGAGTAATTGGTACAATAAAGATTGGCAGGGGAAACAGAAGTACTTGGAGAAAACCTACCCCAGCGCCACTTTGTCCACCACAAATCCCACTTGACTAGACAAGGGATCGAACCCAGACTGCCGCGGTGGGAAGCCAGAGACTAACAGCTTAAGCTATGGCGCGGCCTAAACACGAGAAGCTTATATAATCTTTAATACTATAACTGATTATATAAACCTCAACTCACAGGTCATTAATACTTTGTTATATATACAGACACTTCAAAGACTATTAAGAGTCCATCATACCACCTTTGGCATTAAACTGACAAAATAATACAAAAAGCATCTACCTCCATCCATCACTGGCCTCCATCACACTAGTAATTTTAAATAGCCAAATATTTAAATACATTATGTGAAGTTTCCTTTAGTTCTGGTTGCCCTCTAGATCATGTTGGCCGTATGATTATTTAATAATTAAAGAATCTGGTACACTTGATGGCAATTTTATAAATAGCTCACTCTAAACAGTGTACTGGCAATAATGATCTCCATCAACAGCAAAGGAATTCCAACATAATTTAGTAATGGCCTTCTTGAAAAGCTAATATTTTTCACTCAGTTAACGAAGAAATTCCCTGTCTTTCTGGAACCTGAAGATCAATTGCCATGTTCACAAGAGCCTGCTACTGGATTGTATCCTGAGTCAGATGAGTCCAGCCCACATCTTGAAACCCTCTTTCTTGAAGATCCATTCTAATATTATCCTCTGATCTATGCCCAGATTTCCCATGTGATATCTTCCCTTCATGTTCTCCAGCTAAAATTTTTGTATTCATTTTTCATCTCTCCCATATGTGCCACATGCTCCAAGCATCTCTTCTTCCTTGCTTTGAACACCCTAATATTTGAAGAGAACAAGTTATAAAAATTATTATATTATGCAATTTTCTGCAGTAAAGACATAAACGTAAAATCTGCTTATGGCAACCTGACTCTCAAAGCTCACATCCTTCACATTTGGCTTACAACATAACACAGAATAACCCCCACAAGCTTAAAATTTATAAAAGACTGGAAAATTCTATTAATACCACAAAGAAAGAGATGTGTACATCTAATTTGATACTGCAGCAATCCTATGAGAAAATGCGTACAACTGTAGAGCCATTATTGAAGAAAGTGTAATAAGTTTCATAATTAATACTGCGCATTAACCAATGTGCAGTGGCATTACATTATAATCTTCAACGGCTCACATTTTGTATTACGCACATCAAAAACTGTAGAGAATGGATGTGAAACCTACTGGAAAGACATGCTCTACTCACAAATTATAAATTCATCACTGAAGTCAGCACTTGTGTGACAGAACAGCATAACTAAACAGCATTAAAAATAACTTTCCCGATACCATTAACACAATATCAATTCATGTGCCACAATTATTTCTCAATTTTACATACACTGAGCTCAATAATAGCATGTTCTTAACCCAAACCACTGAAAGGGAGGTGGTAGACATAATTAAAACACTAGGTAACAAAAAATCAATGGGCACTGACGATATTCCAGAGTTCATTATTAAAAAAATGTCCTCAACTAGTAAATGCTCTAACATACATTATAAATCTGTCATTTTCATCTGTTTATTTCCCCGACCAACTAAAAATAGCAAAAGTGAAACCCTTATATAAAAAAGGTTGTACTGCAGATGTAGGGAACTACAGGCCAGTGTCATTAATTTCGGGTTTTTCTAAAATAATCGAAAAAATTATGCACAAAAGACTTTCATTGTTCATGAATAAGTACAGCATAATCAACAATACACAACATGGATTCTGCAAAGGATTATCAACACATACAGCAATCACAGAATTTACAAAAAGGGTTTTCAAAGCAATAGATGAAAAAGAAACGAGTATAGGGATATTTTTGGATTTATAAAAAGCGTTTGACCTAGTAGATCATGATATATTGCTAAGTAAGATGGAAAGAATGGGAATACGAGGGGTTACACTAAGGTGGTTCCAAACATACTTAGAAAACAGAGAACAAAAGGTAGAAATTACATACAGATACAAAAAAACTAATAGAAACATTAATTACCTATCCCGAAAAAGACCCATCAGCTATGGCGTCCCACAAGGTTCCGTTCTGGGACCAGTGTTGTTTCTGTTATACATAAACGACCTGGAGGCCAGCACAGAACATGGGAACCTACGTTCTTTGCCGATGATACTAGCATATTTATAGCAGGAAATAGCGCTAACGAAATTCAAAGGAAAACGAATGAAACAATAACTAAAATCACAGAGTGGTTTGAGATGAATCAGTTAACTATTAATAAAGAGAAAACAATAGCAATAGCCTTTCATCATCCTCAAAAACTACAACTTGAATGCCCTCCAATAAAGATTTATGACACTGTTCTCAACTACACAGATCACTCAAAATTTCTGGGAGTCTGGCTAGATAAGCATCTAAGATGGACTGTGCATACGCAAAAGCTAGCGAACAACTTATGTAAAGTATGTTTTGGCATAGGGGTAGCTAGAAGAGTGACTGGACTAGAGATTGTTCGCACGTTACATTATGCTCATTTCCAATCTTTGTTATCATATCGACTGATATTCTGGGCAAACTCGGTAAATGCAAAATTGATCTTTAAATTACAGAAGAGAGCTATAAGAGCTATGACCCAGGTCCCAAAATCAACTAGTTGTAAACAAATTTTCAAATCATTACATAATTACCTCTATCATCTTTGTACATATACAAAACTCTAATATACATAAAATCCAATTCAAATGATTTCACAACCAACTCAGGATTACACTCATACAACACAAGGAAAAAAAGACGACTTGCACACTGTCCCATGTAATACAAGTCTATGCGAGAACAACTTTAACAATGTAGGACTTTGACTGTTAAATCATCTGCCACGATATATTAAAGAAATACCTGTACTATATAAGTTCAAAAATGCTTTGAAAACTTACGTACTCGATCATTGTTTTTATAAAGTGGATGAGTTTCCCTCTTGTGAGACAAACACTAATTATAATCACATAATTCATGAATAATCGGTTTTGGGAATCCCTACTGCGCAGTTTCCTTTCTTTTTTCCAGCAACCAAGATAACACAGTCGGATGTGTACCTGAATGGGCTACTCTGGAGAGATTGCAGATACCAAGAAGGGAGAACAGATGTAATGAGATGTTGCAGTGTAGAGTATACAGTAAACGTCATACCAATGCTATCACCAAATTCACCAATATTATCTCAAAGGCCGCGCCATAGCTTAAACAATTAGTCGCTGGCTTCCCACCGCTGCGGTCTAGTCAAGTGGGATTTGTGATGGACAAAGTGGTGCTGGGGCAGGTTCCCCCCCCCCCCCCCGAGTACTTCGGTTTCCCCTGCCAATCCTCATTCCATCAAATTCTCCATAAGCATTAACGCCGGTACAGGTACAATACAACATATGGAAGATGATGTGCCAAGGGGACCTAATATGGATTCCACCTCGCACTATACAAACTATTAACTAATGTAATCTACTGTAATCTATTGTAAACAATTATAAGTACTGTAACTTTATTCTATTAATATAATCAGCCAACGGACAGTAACTGACTTGTCCTATATCATGTAACAATGATCTATAGAGACAAAATAAATAAATAAATAAATAAATAATATATCACTGAGAAAACTTCCATTCATGATCTGATGATCTAATTATCTTTTCAAGCTACCATTGTGAATCAAATTACTGACAAAATTTTGAAAAATTCTATCCCTACAGGCTGATAAGGCTCACAGAATGAGATAAATTTCATAAATGACAATTTTCTTTCAGAACTGACATGCATATATTTAATTTCCATGTACCAAACACTTAATTCTGATTCCAAACACAGGCAAAAATATGTGAAATGTCCATAGAATTTTACACATCTCCTTTTCAATACTAATATTTATTCTTTTACTTTCATCTTGGAATTATTACACAATCTGAATACTCAAACAGGTGCCAGGGAACTCACTAGATATTCTCATGTGCATCATTGAAATATAAGCCAATTCTATAGGGTTTCATCAGTAGTGATTTACACTTGCGGATTACTCACTTTCTACATTTTGTCCATCATCTAACATACAACTATTCAGAATGTGGATCTGCTTCCAACCTCAGATGAAGAGGTTGGGGGCCACCTATTCAGTGGTTCTGTTAGATACGGTCAGTCTCAGTCACTGGACCGATGATTGAGACTACTTCTATCTAATGGGCCCAACTCAGAAGGTGCCTTCAAACCCTTTAACCTGAGGTTGGAAACAGATCCAGTTTCTGAAATATACTGTTCTTTTTGAACATAAGATGATGAACAACGTCAAAAAAACTCTGTAATTTCGAATACAATGTAACTTCAGAGTTTGATGTGGCCAAGAGCTGTCAGATGTTCAGGACTGCTATAAAGGCTAGCCCCTAAAACATAACAAAGTTACATTAAGTTACAGGTTAATTCCGAATAAAATGTAACTTTGGAGTCTGATTCGGCCAAGAGTTGTAGGCTGAAGAGGCCTGCTGTAAAGGTTAACTCCCAAAACATGACAAAGTTAGGTTAAGTTACAGGTTAATTTTTACGACAGACAGACATTATGCACAATCATATTTCGGCGATAAAAGAATTTAAACTGTGATTTGTGCTGGCCAATTATTTCATGTTTTAATATTAACATTACTAGTTTCAATAAATACAACACTGATCCTATATCTTACCTCATCATTACTACCGAAGTTTTCTCTTCCACCATTCCTCCCATT
The DNA here is from genome assembly GCF_002891405.2 of Cryptotermes secundus. NCBI lineage: Eukaryota > Metazoa > Arthropoda > Insecta > Blattodea > Kalotermitidae > Cryptotermes > Cryptotermes secundus. The sequence continues at coordinate 542,893 of NW_019740654.1, read as the reverse complement.
TCCAATCTTGTTTTTTGCTGGTTCCTGCAATTAAAGTAAAACCATTGGGATAAATGTATTTTTCACCAAATATAAGGTCATAATAATTTTTCATATTTTGTTATTTTTAATAAACAAGGTAGGAAGCACAAAAGGCTACTTACTATTGAAGCCAAACACGACACGGCGTCAAATGTTACACCCTCATTCTCCCACATCGTATTCGCGTTCTACGTTCACGCTTACCACATCGTACCAACATCTAACGCATTTTTGTGATTCCACAAATTATTCTACTTACAAAAAAATATTACGTACCTTTTCCTTCTTTGGTTTGTTTGGCATTTTTCAATGTTTTATAGCATGAAGACACAACACCACCACTTACAATCTTACAGTACACCACCATTGGTTGATTTAGATCACGTGGCTATATCTAAGAGGTCATGATTTTGAGTTAACTTTTAATAAAAATGGAGCAGAAATGCCTTAGAAATATTCACTCATCCTACACAGGTATAATTCTTGAATCTGACATTGAATTGTCAGCTTTTGACACACATTCTGGTTTATACGACACTGAAGGCAAACTGTCGTTTTCATTTTATGTTTCGTGGCAGTACATCTTGCGAGACTCAGGAAAATTATTTTCCAGAAGTTTGTTCCATGCTCCGAGTTCTTAAATCTCTGGAATACCTGAGGAATTTTCATACATACCCGTTACCATGGTAACATGTAATAAACAATGTGTAATACAAGACGAAAAGGCTATTTAATTTGTGATAGTCATTACAGACGGCTCATATCATGGTAGGAAATACATATTAGCATATTGTATATATTACCTGTAACATGTGAAATGTTACATGGAGGTATCTGAGATTCCTATGGCGGGCACTATGATTACTACATTCTAAGATGTGACACTATAGTTTAGCAGACATAATGTTTCGAAGGAATATACTGCCTCTGTCGTCAGGGTACAAGGGCGAAGACGGTGGCAGTAAATTTCTCTAAAACCCTGGTATCTATCTAATAAACTACTTGGCGCCACACCCAAATAGACAATAATTTGCATGGAAGTGTCTCTTCTGTTAGTAATAGTTAATGATCAGGGAACACAAACTATTTAACATAATAGTTTCACAGAAAATGATTGTGGGAAAAAGGAACAATAAGACTACTAGGTCAAGATGAGTTTAGTATAAGCCATAAACAGAAATATCAGGATCCCCAAGAGGCATAATGTACCCCTTTGTTGTAAACTTTGTGACTACACACAAAAAATATGAGAGGGAACTTGATTGAGGTCGTACGTATGGAGTAATTTGTTCAGGATTTTGTAAAGTCTTTGTGCAACCATGATTTCATCACATACAGTTTTGCTCAGTGGTGTTCATTTTCAGCAAAACTGTTGAAGTGGTCAACAAATAGAATTTGAAAACAAAATAGAATGCCCCTTAAATTATAATCTGCTAACTGACTAATGTATGATTTTAGTTTTATTGTTCCTATCTTGGGAAGTTTCTGATGCACTTTGCCAACAAGAGTTTTCATACGTGCCTTCAGTGGAGGTAATCTGTAATCTGCTTATTGTTCTCAAGCAAGCATGTTTTGTAATACAGAAAACAAAGATTTCTATTTTTACATTTTTAAATGGTTCTAGATGCAATTTTCTAAATTTACGTAAGTATACCTGAGCTTTTTTGGGACTCGCTTAGATGAATGAACTTCTGCTGTCTGTTGAAGGACCTGAATTGGCATACTTGCTTATTTTTCATTAATTTTTACAAAATCCTTCAAATAGACGGTTAAATGTAAAGCAAATAGAGTTCTTCATTGCACTGTCATATCTACCACAACATGGCAACTCACAGATGAAAACAACTCACTACCACTATCATTTCTACAGATGTAAAGGAAAGTAAAGAAATATCATGGTAAGGATATACTATGATGCTGTTTTCTTTTAAATTCTTTGTATACCACAGAATGTGCCACTCAAAGAGCTGTCATCTTCAAAACAAAAACTGTCACTGAAGGCTCTGTGATCTGGAATGCAGATGGTGCCATTCCATAGACTGCAAATGAAAGCCTATCACTGACCCTATATGCAGAAGATGATTAACACATATTGTGCACAACTCAATACATCAATAAATCCTCTGTATGAGATAGTCTTATTTTCTAAACAGTATAAAATTATACAGAAATTCTGAAAAATGCTTAAGACATTCATTTATGTCTCTACATTTCAGTCCAAGGCCACAACAGTAAAAGATGCACTAAGGAGATGGGAGGAAAAAAATGAAATTAGCGCATCAGAAGCCACCGAGGTTCAGCTGTGTTTCCAGTGGCCACCTATTGAAAAAATGGATAATTCTTTAGCAGTGTTAGTCAAGTGCGAGTAAGTTAGAACACAGTAGCATCTGTCTAAAACCAGAATCTCAATTAAACACAAACCTGTCTACTAGAAATGTTCCTTGTTCTCAAGAACATTAAGTAAAAACCAATATGAAGTTATTTTTAACAGAAAGAGACCAGAAATTAGTGTTTTAATAGAAAGTAATCTGCTTTATGTTCATACAATTTTGTTTGATACTGTGCTTTCTGAGAAGGAACATTGGTTAATCACTGTCATATTTAAATGAATATGTGAAGTATTTATGTAGTTTTATCGCATTCTAATAAAATGTTTTGATGCCAAATTTTTGTAGCCATGTTCTGGACATCCCTCATAATATGTATTCATTAAATACATTTTTATGTAATTATATTTGGTCTTCATTGTAGGAAATTATCACTGTCAACTAACATGATTGAAAAGATAGCTGGTATTAATAGCTTGAAGAACCTCAAAATCTTGTCACTGGGGAGAAACTACATAAAAAATTTCTCTGGTCTGGTAACTATAGTTTTGTCATTCCTACTGATAAGCTTTATCTACATTGAGGTTCAAGAGCAGAGTAATAGGTTTCTGCATGGATACAGACGTTAATATAACAGATTAGTAATGCTGTCCGGTGTAACTGATAATTTTCTTTTTAATCTTTCATCCTTTACCTGTTTCAGCTGAAGCGACCATTTCAGAAGAACATCATCAATACATACAGAAATTACTATTACAATGTCATAGATATAGAATATTATATCCTTTAACAATTACTTAGATATGCATGAATTTGTTAAAACATATATAAATTATTATAATTAGTCTATTTACAAAGTACTCTTTCTTGTTAAAATCTAGAACCAATTTGATTCTTGTCTCTATACTTCTTCTTTTTAAAGGAAGACGAATATATTCCATGTCATGGTACCTTGTTTGAAGAATAAGACTCTCTAGTGTCGTTATCCAGTAGTTCAGGCCATGCTATTTTGTTCAAGATTTTAACAAAAAGTTCTTTAAACAATGCTTTGTAAATAGACTAATTATAATAATTTAACAAATACATGCATATCTTAGTAACTGTTAAAGGATATAATATTTTATATATATGACATTGTAATAGTAGTTTCCATATGTATTGATAATGTCCTTCTGAAGATGGTCGCTCTGACGAAAACATGTAAAGGATTAAAGATTAAAAAACACAACATTTATCAATAACACTGGACAGCATTAATAATCTTTTATACTATTAAAAGTGTGATGGACCAGAATGAACCAAGTCAAATAGACATTAATGTTTACTGGCATGCATCGCATTATTGTAACAGCACATGCATGTGGTCTGGCATGTTGAGCATTGCATTTTTCATTTTTCAGCCCTGCAGTACTGCATTATATCAAATCCTCTATTTCTGGATTATAAAGATTCAAGATAATTATGAATGAAAGGATCAATTTTAATATAGGGGGAGTGTATTCTCTTTTAAAGTAACGCCCACCTTAGACTTAGAACTGAGGGAAATCACAGTATCCTTATGGATAACCAGTCTGCATACGCAATACAGGTAAAGAAAAAAGTAAAAGTAAAGCTATCCCTGTACCAGGCCGTGAAGGGCCATAGGGTTGTGAGACGTTGAGGGTCCCACATTATCTAGAGAATTGGCTCAAAAATGGCGGTAAGGTTATCAGCCTTACGCGCCGGCCACGCTTTACTCTCCAGGAAAATTATTTAATTAATTCCTGGTACTCATTTCTGTTAGAGGGTGAGTCAACCCCAGGGCCATAGTGCAGCTGGAAGGATTAGGTCAATTGAAAAAAAATCCAATGACCTCATCGAGACTTGAACCCACGACCTTCTGGCTTGTAGCATAGCTCCTCAACCAACTATGCTAACGCGTGCCCCCCATATTCAATACAGGAGACTTCCAAAATAAAATGGTGCTGAAGACCTTAATTACCATAATACTTATAAATTTACCATTAAATGGACTGGTTATTTGAAATGACTGTTTCCTTCAGGAGATAGGATAGCTCAGTTGGTATAAGGACAGGCTATAAGCTGGGTGGTCAGGGAACTGGCATTTGAGTCCTGGCAGAAGCATGAGCTTTTTATCCTCTCTAATGCATCCAGATTGGTTCTTGAACCCACCCAGCCTCCTATCCAGCAAGCACCTGGGGTATTTCCCAGAGGACATAGCAGGTGGGGTGTGAAGCCATTTGCTTACCTCCCTCTATGTTTTAAGATTAAGAATACCTGGAGCTATACCTCCACCTCTCCATGTCTTCATGGCATGGTGCTTAATTAATTAAGCTCAAGGACAGCTTATACATGTTACTTTTGTTTGCTTTAAGCAGCAAGCATTATCTCTCAGAATGCTTCATTCATTCATCTGTAATCTGTCAAGACGACAGGTCCACAGTCTCTTCCAAAATAGTTCCTCCACTTGATGCGATCTAGAGCTTTCTCCTTCAAATGAAAATATCCTCTTCTGTCCCCAAGGTCATCCAGCATCTTCTTACTTCTTCTTCCTTGTCTTCTGGTCACTTCTATCCGCCCCTCTATCTTTCCTTCAATAACTTCTTTTAGAAGGCAGTTACCGCGTAAGATATGACCAATCCAATTAGCCTTCCGTTTTCTTATTTCATGTAGGATATTCCTCTGCTCACTGACTCTAAATAACACTTCTTCATTTCTCACATAATCGGTCCAACTGATCTTCTCCATCCTTCTCCAACACCACATTTCGAAGCTTTCCAGGTGTTTCTGATCTACTGCCCTAAGTGTCCAAGTTTCAGCCCCATACAAAGCGATGCTCCAAACGTAGCATTATAGAATGCTTATAGTACAATAATTTTCAGCACCACCACAAGCATTCTCTGAGTTATATACTGTCAGAATTCTATTTTCAGCAATACTCAGTCATAAATAATTTCTTTTGTTTTCAGGAAGGAGTAGGTGATACATTGGAAGAACTGTGGATTTCATATAATCTAATTGAAAAATTAAAAGGTATTGGTGTTCTAAAGAAACTAAAGGTACTTTATATGTCAAATAATCTTGTTAAAGATTGGATGGAATTTAATAAGCTGCAAGATATGCCAAGCCTAGAAGATCTCCTTTTTGTAGGTTTGTAAATCATTTTATTTCAATTCAATGGTGACTCTGCATCATTCATTACCAGAAAAATCCCTTTCCACAAGGACACCATATGCTTCTTATCTTGTTGACCAGCTACAGTCACTCTAAAATAGCACTTTGTCAGCATGCAATCAATATTTTTCTCATTCCTTTCTTGCTCTTGATTAACCAATAAAAATATGATACTCACATTTTCGCACTCTCAAAATGTGATGCTTGAAATATGTGAAACTCAAGGTGATTTTTTTAGCTCTGTTCCATCCAGCTGATGCATTATTTACATCCTTTGAAATATTGAACTAAAACCAAAGTTTTACATGAAATGTATGTAGCAATTTCTCCATTGTACAGGAAATCCACTATATGATAGCCTTGATGAAGCTACATGGAAGGCTGAAGCATGTAAACGACTTCCAAATCTGATGAAACTGGATGGAGAACCTGTTATTAGAGAAGTTCAAGAATGATTATACAAACTATACTAGTCCAAAATAACAGTTATCTTTAGAGGCTTAGGACAGAATATAGATCTGAATGGAAATAAGGAATAATCAGGAATTCAAGTACATTTTTCAATCATCAGCATCACTGTTCAATGAAGTGTACTTTTACGTCATAATGTAGCAATAAATTTATCACCCATTTAAACAGATATGGTATGACTTAAGGACATTTTAAAGATGAGAATATTTATTTCTGTACTTGTTTATAAATCTATACATGTGGTTCTGAAACAAAGCACCTTACAGATATATTCAGCAAATTCTGACTGTGCAACATTTGTTCAAAATGCCTGATCATACAATGAAGTACTTTCAATTAGAACTGATCACCCTGGATAAAAAGCGAACCGACTATCCTTGCAACGTGAGCAAAGAGAACTCTAACAAGCTACTAAACACACCTAACTGCAACTCCAAAATAACTTATTATACATATTTATATTACTAGAATAAAGAAACAGATATGAAATGTTAATCTGAACAATAATACACAACACACAATGTACTGATCTTGGTCTTTATTAATTCTGCAATATTGTTAAATTTTCTTAATATATTTAAAATAAATCACATAATTCATAAAAGCGTTCCAATCTAGTAGAGAATACCAGCAACATCATCATTAATATAGAATATCACTTCATCCATAAAAATAACTTCTAAGTTACTCTTGATATTCTTCCACATGATCCATAACAACTGCAAAGAGAGTTTTTCTGTTTGTCATCAAAATGAATCTTCATTGGAAGTTTCAGTTTCTAGGCATCTAAGTTTAACATCTGTATAAAGTTTTGTGTATGCTTGGTCTTGCTATTTGTAATTATCAGTTGCAATCACTTCAAACCTGCAAAGAAATCACTGAATCATTCAACATATTCTCCCAAAGTGTCAAAACTCATATCTGTATGCTTTCTATTCACTGTGAGACAAACATTCGCTAATCTGGGGGGGGGGGTCATCTAGATTAGTGAAGCAAAATGTAGCACAAAAAAATAATAAATGAATGGAAAATGCAATGATATAAGTAATGCAGATGCAAATATATCACTGTAGAGCCTTTATTTAAAAGCTATAAAGAGACAATACATTTATTGATTCATTGCACTGTATAACGATACATTCTTTGAAGTGGTGCCTAGATCATCTACTTCTTTAAAAAAGTTACTGAGGCATCCGTTACTTACACATCCTCCAACAATTTCGGCAGGACTTTTACATAATGACTGCAGAATAATTTTGCAACCTTCTATTTCCAGCACATTTAGTTATCATTTTTTTCATAGTTGTCTACATTCATGGCATTCAAGCCTAGCTCCTCATTATGTGCATATGTCCTCTCATAGTCTGTAATAGTTATTCCTGAATCTGGTGCAGGATGAGTGAAACTCTGAAAGCAAAAAATATTCACTGTCAAACATCAGCAGCTTGCCCCCTCTAAGTACTGATATACCGTATTATTTTGAATATAAGACGCACATTTTTTCATATTTTTTCCCATTGAAAAATTGAGGTGCATCCTAAATTTGAGGAATTATTCACCAGTTTGCAGACTGTCCACAAGGAATCCTGGAAAGAACCTAACATAAACACATCTGTAGTCATCAGGCCACATCTCCCCCCCATCTTTAACTGTGAGTCAATCCTTAACTTTCAGTTCAATCATTGTCTGACATTCTTATCATTCAGGTGTGTTCTGTTTTCTATCAGCTTTTACCCATGGAAAAGTGTTTTTCATATGATGCCACATTCAAAATAAAAATGATTCTGTGTGCTGAAAAGACAGGTAATCGTACAGCTGGTAGAAAGTATACGGTAAGCGAGGCACATGTATGTTTGCAATGGATGAACTTCGTGGCCACCTCTCTGGTAGAATCAGAAACAGATTAAGAAACAAAAACACTGACCTAATGACAATTCCTAGTTGCATGACAAGTCAATTACAACCATTCAAGCATCTTGTCCATAAACCCTATGCCTGGCTGAATGAAGACAATCATATATTGACATCTAGTGACAAAATAAAAAGAACATCAGCGTCAATAATAGCGGAGTGGATATCAAAATCTTGGAATAAAGTGCCAGTCAATATTGTTCCAAAATCGTTTGTCAGCTGCTGTTTGTCTAATGTGGAAGATGGAATGCAAGATGACATTCTTTGGGACAACAGTGAACAAGGTGGTGAGGCTGCATCATCTTCAGAAAATGAAAGTGTGAATGAAGGATCATTACACAAACTTTCTGATTATATAAAAAAGATGCATATAGTGAAAATTTATATTTCCATTTCATTCTGATGTATTTTCCATTACTTTTCACTTCAAATGTGTTCCAAGTATTTTGTTATTTTAAAAGACATGTTCTAAATAAACTCTCTGAAATAAATGCATCTTCCTATTTTTTTGAAAACCCTCATTTAAAAATGGATGCATCTTAAATTGGAGGGTGTCTTATATTCAAAGTAATGCGGTATTCTTCTGACTTATGTTAGTAAAATAATAATTCTGTCTGAGTTGTGTCTTTTATATCGCTCTGTAACTGCAAATTGCAGCATATTAGACAATTACCTGCACATAACTGTTTCCTGCAGGATCATCCAGCACAAGTGTAATTTCTCGATTCCCTTCCAGCACTGCATCCAATTCTGCTACAAATTTTGAGATTCTGTTCTTTGTCTCATCATCGGCACTGTCTATGAACACTGCTCCCTGTGATGTCACTTGTTCTTTCATAGCCACCAGAAGACCCTCCACAGTAGTAAAGCGACCTCCCACAGCATATGGCCCAACAGACAGATCCAGCTCTGGAACCTCCAGGGAGCATGTCTCAGACTAAAAACAAATTATGAGCAACATGTAGTTTTCTTACTATGCCTGTAGGATGTGTTCTCAACATCTCCATGTGTATTGCAGATATGATACTAGGTACGTTAACACAGACACCTCGCTGTTAACTGGCATTAAACAGCTCATGAATACCCTGAATTTGACACTGGAACAACAGTTTTGATAGATCACACACTTTGATCACCTATAACATGAATGTCCAACTTCAAATCACTGAGCACCTGCATTGTAACTCAGATACCTACCCACAGCCAAATTATGGGAAATTGTTCTTTCTAGTATACCAGTACAGATACCTGCACGGCAATAATCAGATCTATGAAGGAACTGAGTAGGAATTTGACCCATGAAGTTAAAAAACATGTAAGTCAATTAAATGTTACCATGTCGACCATGCTTAAAAATCAGTCACTGCAGATTTGCTAGATTGTATCAATGTCGCATATGATCATGGAAGCATACTGACTGACTGACTCCATGGCTTGTAGTACGCAAGTGAACTGTACTGACCGAGTGACCGCCACTTGTCGGCAAATTTCCATATTTTTCTAAGCTATTTACTATATCTTGAATGAAATAAATTGAAAAATTACATGGAATACTGAGTAAGAATCTTTTGTAAAGTCTTTTTGTCAATGTAGGATTTGAGGTTCTCACAGCAGTGGCTATAAAGAGTTCTATCTCAGGGATATAACACCATGATATATAATGAAGTACATGGCATTAGATCCAAAAAGGTAGAACTCTTTCTTTATCAAAACTGACCATCTTTTTCAAAGGGGAAGAAAATGTTGACATACCTTGTGGAAAGATACTCTTGCAGGTTGCACAAAACCAGCTAGCAGGCTAACTATGGCCAGCTGCCACCAGTTGATAGACCTTTCAGTACCAGTACAATGATTCTCAAGTACTTAATTTTCAAATGTTATGAGATATCAGAGAATTCTTAACTTATTACAACAAAACTATCGTTTTCCAACAACAAAGTTGTCTTGAGAGATTATGGTAAAATTTATGCTGACATATAATTATCATGCCTGCATCTTTATTTTCCTCTTGACATCTTTAGCAGAAAAATTTGCCATATACAGGATACTACATAATCATATATATATATATATATATACTGTCCATACCTATGTTACGAGTAATTAGTGCTTAATTAGTTAAGTACAGTACAGTACCTTTTTTACCTTACCATACCTATATTTCCTACTCTATATCTTCTAAATAGGACATCATAGGAAAACATGTGAATAAAAGTGGTAGGCTTTTAGTCAGAACTTTCTAAAATAATTACTGAAATGGGATCTTCCAGTCAGTTAAAAAAGAACCTGTCAAAACACACATTACAGCCTTCATGATCAGCAACCCATTTCAGCACATCCAAAACAACAGCAATCCTAAATGCAAGCAGCATTTGAAGTACTTGGTCTTTTCATCATACAAGGCAAATATGAAATACCTACAGTAACCATTTGAAGCATGCACTGCCCAAAATACAAAAGAATGAAATGCCCTATGTATGATACTGATCATTAATGGTTAATAGAACTAGTAGTCAGTAACATGCCAGACATTAAAATAAATGCTCTCACCTTCAGAACATCTCGACTGAAATCTTCTCTACTTCTAACTTTCACTTCGATGCGCCTTCCTTTCTCTTCAATTCCGCAACCTGACTTTACTTCATTGCTTCGATGACCACATGCATCACAGTTTGTTGCCATGATAACCACTTCTTTGAAATGAGGAACATCTGATTTATACAATTTAAGAAAATACTCTTTTAATCAATACTGAATACTGTTCATGTTCACAGTGAACTTGCTGGTAAGTTGTTTAACCAAGAGTGTCAAATTCTTTATGCTTTTACTCACAGTACAAAACTATACAGCAAAATCCTGCTAGTCTGGATTATATGGGTATAAGGGTAATCTTAATTTGGCAATAATATAAATTGGCAAGCTTTCCTTTATTTTGTTTACTGTCAAAGTATAATTTCCTACATCAAATTCCGCCATTAATTGAGAAAATTACTTCAGCCTCTATCTGCCCAGTAACTTTCAATTTATCCACTTTCCTGTACATTCCTGCACTTCTGATAGAAGTTGTTATTCACAATTAACTGTATCGTGCAATATCTGAATTTATGTGATCTACAATGGAGAGGTTTACTGAGTGTAATATCATAAAAATACTCTCATATTTATTAATTAAACAGTCTTCAAGTTTCAATTTTGCTGAAAATAAAGGATACTTGTAAGCTTCATATTCGTTTGGCATTCTATTCCACAGTTTGGGCAAGGGGTTGGGAACTGTAATACTTCACCATGAAGATCTTCCAATGTAAAATCATTTTCATTAATCTTTCTTAATAGTCCTGAGTTTGTCTTCATAATCTCAGGCTCAACACCAACTTTGCTGGATGAATAAATTCCTAAAATATGGTCCTGATCAGTGTTACGAACAAATCTTACCACTTCAGTTCTAGGATCCTTTTGTGGAGCATAAGGATTCTCTACGAAAAATTTTCCACTGATATCTTCAAATACCTGTTCAACAAGCATAAATACATCTATAAATGTACAAGCAAGAACACAACACATTTTCCATTAAAGAGTATTCAATTAGGTACCACTCATTTACACTCTTCAACAGCTTGTTTGCTTTTCCAGTTGTTTTACAACATGCACCAGCTGCTGAAGTTGTGTAGCACTGAATGAGACAAGACATAAGTTCTAACTTCTGTGATATTACACTGTGTAGTCTACCAAAAATCAACTGATGTTTCAAAGGAACATGTTGCCTCCATCTTCTGAATCAATGAATAAGTCAAGCAAGAAACCAGCACGGGGCATGAAGCAGGTAGAGCCCTGAAGAGACTTTTAATGGACTACATGGCGTTACATCCCAGAAGATAGAACTCCTCATAACCACTGCTGTATGGACCTCAAATCCTATATAACATTGTGGCAGATATGTTTAAATAAGGAATTGTGGAACCAGTATAAACAGCCACTGTTAGGAAACAGCTTCATAAACATGAAACAATACCAGAGCCATCAGTAACAACGTGCCTTACAACAATGGAAGAAACGCTGGAAATAGTGTTTTCTATGCAATCCGCTCCAAAAGTGACATCACGCAACAAAAGAAGAACTGTTTGAAACAGTTTTCTATGGGCCCCAAACGCAGTCTTGACATTTTATAAAAAGAATAATTCTTGCCCTTACCAGGGAATGGACTTCAGATATCCAATCAATTGCAGCCACTTTACTGACTTAGAATCCTAGCTCACTCATGAATAAAATTTGTATCTTTTCATAATTACTGTATTGTCATGACTTTGAGTGACTACAGACAGGGTTTGGAGTGGTTACTGCGCTTACTGAACAATTTATTTTTCAATGGGTCTTCCAGCCATCAGGGCCCTGGCCTCTTATTCAGTTCCATAATCATTTTTCACAGATGGTAGGACTCCTTGGATGAGCGATTGGCTCATTGCAAGACCTCTACATACACACAGGAAACATAAACACAGAATAAACATATACACACACCAAACATCCATGTCATGCCTTGAGTGGGACTGGAACCTACAATTCCAGCATCTGAGCAAGCAAAGACAATTCATTCACAGTGGTTACTGTGACCAACTTATTGAACACTTAGAAATCAAAACTACAAGTAACTATAGCACTATCATTAATTCACAGTCTCAGCAATTCACTACGGCATGCAGTAAGTCTTCTTGGTCTGATGTGTCTTGACCAACTGTCTGATAATGGCTTTGAACACCATAGCTCCCTCAGCCTCCACGTTCCATGGCTCCAGTCCACACTTGGCTAGAGTCTATCTCACAACTAAATTGGTGTTGCTACACAACACCTTACAACAACACGGGCTCCTCCACCAGAAGCAACTGTCTCACAATAGCCTTGGGCTCAGACTGGTCTGCCTGTCTGCAGACTCTCTCTAGACTGACTGGCTTGTGTTTCAATTCTCCAGATATAGCCATCACATGGACCTCAACAGAAAACACCCCTTCCCACAATTCTTCTATTGTTGCATGATGTCATGGAAGACATGGACGTGACATTCTGCTCTGTTGCATACAAGTGTGGCTGCGCCATGTGACTAGTAGCCATGGAAATGCGTTTACAGAGCTATTGCCTCGCAACAGCATCCCTACTGATTAAACTACTCTGGCTTTCAGCAGACATATCACAGTATACATCTACAATGGTATCAGTTTCAATGAACTGTGACCTTTAATAGGGCAAGTCCCATTACAACACAGAAGTTCACACCTCTTCCCCTTGTCCATTAACTTCCACATTGTTTAGACTCTAAAGGCAAATGCCAAAGCTCTACAAAAATTACTTCAAATTATAAAGTACCTCATTCTGAATTCATGAGACTACAATCAGAAGTTCCCAGACTGTTGTTCTTCTAACTGCCTCTGTGAAAGAATATGAGAGGGGAGGCCAAGGTCACACTTTCAGAAGCCTATTGCATCAGTCTGCCATGTTTGTGACTAACAATATGGTCATCGTTTCCCATCCTCCCTACTCACTGGACTTAGCCCCATGTGATTTTGCTTTGTTTCCCAAATTGAAAATGATACTGAAGGGATGACATTTTGAAACAGTGTCTGACATCCAAATTGAATCCCAAGCGGTACTCGGCAGCATTAAGGAAAATGATTTCCATGGTGCTTTCGAAGCATGGAAAAAAATGACAGGATCACTGTATGTGTTCTGAAAGAGACTATTTTGAAGGAGATGGCAGCAAAAATTGGGTAAGTTAAGCCAGCATTTCTCTCTTGATCTAGTCTGGGAACTTTCTGATAACTTCAATATATCTTAATATTTAAGAATCTGGTAATGATTCAATTAATGAACTGTTCCTGTCACTCACAACCAAAGAATGTCACAGAAAATCATGCAGTTGCCAGACAACGTAGCATTTCTCTCTTGATCTAGTCTGGGAACTTTCTGATAACTTCAATATATCTTAATATTTAAGAATCTGGTAATGATTCAATTAATGAACTGTTCCTGTCACTCACAACCAAAGAATGTCACAGAAAATCATGCAGTTGCCAGACAACGTATGGTGGAGTGGAAGTTTAGCTCAATATATCCTTAATCTTGGCTCTACATAAAGGTGACTGGTCACACTTATGTCCAGCCCACTTTATCCACAGGTAAAGAACCCGGAGTACCCATTGAAGGTGAGGGTGGATGGCCCCTGCGCCAGTCTGGATGCTGTGTAATCCAGCCCATAGCCTAGCTGCTCTATTGACTGAGTTATCCCAGCTCCTCTTTGTTTAATAAGTACTGTTAATTTGTGATGCTGAACTGATTAGATTAACTGAAACACCAATATACCATTGTAAATGGATTTTTAACAGACTTTAAATTCTGTAATTTGGTCAGGAATTCCTCAATCAGTGAAGCTGCAGTTGGGTCCTGTGCTCTTCTTACTGGTTGATCCTGCTTAAGACCAGCTGCAGCACGATCTATTATCCCCTCAACTGTTGTAATCTCTGGAAGATGTCAAATTTTCAGAAATATTCCACATCTGAAACTTAGGAACTTATAAATTAAAATTGTACAGAGTCTTCCAAGGAAGCTTTACCAAAGATCAGGCAAACATTTAACAGGTTATTCTAAATTAAAAAAAAAAAATTATATCAACATGAGTTTGATTGTACTTCTTTTGGCTTATTTTGGACTTCATCCATCGTCTGGTATGTAAAAGACAAAAGACCACGATGTTTCGGAGACTGGATCTGTCCCCATCTTCAGGCAGATAGGGAAGGATAAACCTACTCAGTTGGGCCCATTAGAAAGAGCTCTCAGCCTCATTTCAGTTCACAACTATATNAACTTATTTATTTATATTTTTTATTTATTTTCTATTTATTTAATTGTGCCACCAGAACCTATAATAAATAAAATATGGTACTTATTCAACTACTTACCCCCTTTTTGAGATTGTGCAGGAATTTCAAAATCCAGTTCCACAATTTTCACAGATGTATAGTCAGATTTTATTACCTGTCTGTTTAAATCACGTTCTGTTTGAACATTTAATGTTATGCGAACTCCTCTCTCTTCAATTTTTCCTCCTGATTGGATTTCATTGTTTTTGAAACCACAATGCTCACATTCAAATGACATCAACACAACTTCTTTATAAAATGGTATTTTTGTAAGCAACAGTCTTGTAATACCCTGAAAGGAAATATCAATAATAAAAATAGTATGCAATTGCAAGCCCAGAAAGTACATTAGTATTCTCAATATTATACCACAAAAAAAAGGGGAGTACAATGAGACAGTACATCAGCTATTCGTAGACTTTAAGAAAGCCTATGATTCAGTTATGAGGGAAGTATTGTACAATATTTGGTAAAGTTTGGGGTACCAATGAAACTGGTTAGGCTGATTAAAATGTGTTTAAACAAAACGTATGGCAAATTCCATATAGGTAAATATTCGTCTGATAATTTTCCTATCCAGATTTGTCTAAAACAAGATATTCTACTGTCACTCCATTTCAACTCTGCTTTAGAATATGCCAATAGGAAGGTACAAGGACACCAGGTGGCACTGAAATTACACGGGACACATCAACTGCTGGTCTATGCTGATGATGTGAATTTACTGGGTGATAATATTGAGACAATAAAGAAAAACACACAAACCTCAAACGATGCTAGTAAAGAGGTTGGTCTAGAAGTAAACACAGAAAAAACTAAGTATATGTTGCTGTCTCATCACCAAAATGCAGGGCAAAATCATGACATAAAGCTAGGTAACAGTTGTTTTGAAAATGTGGTACAGTTCAGATATTTGGGAACAATGATAGCAAATCAAAACCTGATTCAGGAGGAAATTAACAGAAGACTTAACTCAGGTAATGTTCACTAACACTCAGTCCAGAACATTTTGTCTGCTTATCTGATGTCTAAAAATATAAAACTTAGAACATACAAAACTATAATTTTGCCTGTGGTTCGGTATGGGTGTGAAACTTTGTCTCTGACGTTAAGGGAGGAATGCAGACTGAGGGTATTTGAGAACAGGGTGCTGAGAAAAATATTTGGATAAAGAGTGATGAAGTAATAGGATGTTGGAAAAAAACTTCATAATGAGGAGCTTCATAACTTGTACTATTCTCCAAGTATGATCAAGACAAGGAGGGTGACATAGGGAGGGCAAGTAGCATGAATGGGGGAGAAGAGGAATGCATATATGATATTGGTGGGAAAGCCAGAAGGAAAGGGACCACTAGGAAGATCAAGACGTAGGTGGGTGGATAATATTAAAATGGATCTTGGAGTGATAGGACGGGATGGTATGGGTTGCATTCAACTGGCTCAGGATTGTGTCCAGTGGAGGGCTCTTGTGAACACGGTAATGAACCTGGGAAGTTCTTGAGTAGCTGCATTTCAGTTTCCTAGACTTCCTCACACTTAACCTAGACACTAGAAGTATAAATCATTTCTTATACTATTGCTGCTTTTCATACCCTACCATAGAAGATTACAATTACATAAACATCCTTAACCTCACTTATTTACATTTTCACCACAATCCATACATAGACTTTCAATTTCACTTATTTCTGGTTCTGGATCATCTGCCGTCAAGGCTCTGAAAACTGGTGATGGATTTCCAACTTTCTTCATACTTTCCATTTTTCCTCTCCGTAGTTGACTTGAAGGTTACATTAGAAAACTTACGGACAAAACCGCATTTTTTTTCACGGCTCACAGATAAATCCCATGAGTCATTCTCTTGGCATCACAGATCAATACTTGCATGGAAGATCACGGATCTCTACTTGCCACATTCGTCAAGAATATCCGTTTACTGTCGCCCACTTCCGTTCTTACAATCGAGTAAGTAATAACGGAAGAAACCTAATCTTCGTCTCAGTGGGCGTACGAGGGAAGTAATTCATCAGCTAACAAACCTATATTTGAGTAAATAACCCAAGCAACATTACCAACTTTATAATAATTATTACTGATAAATTTACATTTGCTCGGTCGAAGGCCTTAAATATAAGGAGTTTTCCGTCTTCTCATATGCGTCTAAGGTATATACCAGTGTTTCTCAACTGTAGAGCCGCAGTCTGAGAAAAGTTTAGATCCATTAGTATAAAGTATTTTTTAAATAATGGTAATTTAACAGGTATTACGTCTGTGTACAACTTCATGCGGTACGTTGAAACATTGCTGATGTTTCGTACGAACACATAATCTCCATCTACACGGTTTAAGACTAACACACGCAGGAAACCAGTATGAGACAGCATGCCTACTGTCACTCATTTAGTGCCGAGGTCAAAATAATCGAGCTATATCTCCACTCTGCATTCGGCTTAAGTGTTGTATGATTAAGCGCATGGACTTTATCTTGAACAATAATTTTCTGATCACAGGATGTGTAACATAAGTTATGACAAACTCCGTGGCCTGTAGTCCGCAAGCGAACTATGCCGACCGAGCGACAGCCTCGTCGGCGAAGTTAAGTGCCAATTTTGAGGATAAAGGGTGTCTCGTAGTGAGCGCAACGGATTTCCACGGCCGTTAATCTGTTTTCCAGACCTGAGCCGCTATTTCCTCCAAATAGCTACTCAATTATCCCCACAGGTTTGACTGGACACCCTTCCAGACCCATTTCTTCACAGAAAATATGGTGACACTGGAAATGGAACCCGGGCCCTCTGCATCTGTAACCAGGAACTCTGACCACTTGAAAACAGAGGTGGTCACATAAGTTATGACTCCTATGTTCTGTATCTTATATCATGAAAGCTGGCCATTTCCCATATCACATTGACACTCCAAACGATGGGCCATAACCAAAATATGTTTAACGACTGAACACTGTACAGTTCTATTTGGTACAAGTTCATATGCAAGTGTTCTTTAAATCAAAGATTAACAATAACCATATTCGCAGAAAGTTTAACCTATGAACTAAAACAGAGACAAGGACATGCTTGGTCAAAAGGTGAACAATGACCAAACCTGATCTGTTTATTGAAACAGGCAATTAAATTCATGACTGAATTTAAGATAAACTACTAAAATTTACAATAGACAACAGTATCATTTCAATAAATTTCCTAAATTCAAAATATATTTTTAAATTGTGAAAATCTAGTTTCTAAAATACCAAGAATGTGATTTAATTCAGAGCATTATGCCCAAAATTTCAGCATTTTTTAAAAATTTACTGAATACTTAAGTTTGAAATTTTTATAGTTTTAAGAAATGTACAAATTTAGAAATACGTATGTCCAAATTTTGAAAATTTCAAAACAATGCACAAAGACGATTTTAAAAATGTCACAATTTTCTTTAATTTCCTACTTTTATTGTGGAAAAATTTTCACAAATAAGAAAATGAGCAAAATTCTACTAAAAACATAATGTTTAATCCAAGGTTAGTGAAACCTCAAGTTAATTAAGACCAATCTGAACCGAACCCATTATAAAACTGCGACTAAAACATACTTAAACTATTCTACTAAAAACATAATGTTTAATCCAAGGTTAGTGAAACCTCAAGTTAATTAAGACCAATCTGAACCTAACCCATTATAAAACTGTGAATAAAACATAATTAAACTAAATATGAGGGAAGCATATGGCTGATGCTACCAAAAATTGAAATTTGAAATCATAAGAACATCAGTATAATCTTGCCACCACTGCACAGAATCAAACTATTCTTACTTACTGTCCATACTCCAGTCGGCTTCATCTTCCCAATAGCTAAAACAATCTCCATAATACAGATCAAAGAAATATTAAAATAATCAGCTCTCTTCCATAATGGGGTGCTGTGTGGTTTCCTATACATTAGGAGGAACCTCTAGCCTCAACCGCTTTTCTACCCTTCAGGCCTTTAACCCTCTCAAAACTGAAGTACATGTACTGTGATTAAACCTGAGCATCCAAACATGCAGCACCTGAATTATCAACATAACCAAACAAAATATTTTATTGACAGGCGCATTATAGTTTTATTATGAAAAACAGTTGCCTCAAACAAGCACAAGCTTACAAGTAATGGCTACTATAATTAAGGTTACGATTGTTAAAAACAAGACTGAAAGGTACAATGAAGAAATATCTTGACTCAATGCAGCCAATAATTCATATCCTACATAATGATCATTCTTGTCATGTAATATAAACTGCAGTCTTACAAAACTTGTGACTAGGACTGAATCCTGCATATTTAAATTTATGTGATGTACTATTACAATTAAAAATAATTCATTATGACAAAAATATACTCTCTCGCAGTGACTCATTTTAAAAATGTAACCAACTACTACTGAAACAAAATTATTGGCTCAAAAAGTTCCTTACCCACCTAAAACCAAATCAAATATGTATTAGAAACAGTAACATGACAAGAGTAACCAGTGTGCCCAACTTCATGCCAATACATGAGAGAAATTAACAATTACTAAAAAAACAAAATGGCAAATGAATAAATTTGCAATGTTTTCTTTTACTTTCTGATATTTTATTGCATTCCTTCTAGTGTTTTAAACCACAAGTTTTTTTTTTGGAGCAGAAAGGTAGGTAGGGCATAATCTCGTTAAGTGCTTCAGGCCAAGAATATATTCCCAGCAGTTTAAGTCTGTCTGTGAGACCTGAAGTTCATTCTGTTACACTGTGCATACACGCTGCAAGTGTGTGACCAAATGTACTCTCTTATGAGCATTTATGGAAATTTTTAGAACATGGAAAGCGAGGACTTTGCTGAGATGACACATCATGCATGCTTGCAGCCCATGGTGTGTTGTGTGGGATCCACATTTTTAAACCTGTCTCGGCAGCAGAACTTTGTAACAAAATTTAATCATGTTCAAACATACACTAGAAAAACCTTCTTGAACCTCGTATATTTATTTCATCATTGCCAAAGTTTGAATAAAGTACAGGGTTTAAGGACTAGGAACCACCAGTTTCTTTTTACTGCAGCCTCTAACTGCACAATGGGCAAAAACATACAAAGAATGACAGTTATGTAAATTTTTGATTTACAAAAAGTAAATGCTCTTCTTCGCTCTTTGAATGATTATTCACTTCATTCTACACATTCAAACACGGACAAATATAATATCTACAGAAGGTGAAACTAAGAAAATATAAAAAATGACATGAATCCATCATCAAGGAGAGTGAAACTAGACTTGTAGAAAAGAAACTAATATCTACAGATCAATACTAAAACAATACACTTATAACTCCAAAAACAAATGGTTCCCATGTTTCAAGTTTTGTCAGTACTGCAATGCTGGCGGAAAATGAAGTCGCATATCTGGCAAAGGAACCTAAAGCACAACTGTAACTACACAACTGGAGTGTTTCTACCTATTCACAGCAATCATACATGGCACTATGTGCATTTACTTCTTTTCTACTTAAGTTAATAATTTTATAAATGCGGTACATAGAACAGACATAAATATCTGATTCTGTTTAAAAATTGCACACTTCAAGACATATTAACAGTGATCTCAAAATGTGATTTTATTAACATTTGGCTGTAGTCATGTAATTTCAACCAGTGGATCCAAATAGGGTACTATGAATTTGTGTTACACCAGTGTATGATTATTTGAAACACAATTGAAAATTTCCATTTTTAATGTCAGGTTTAACTATGTGCTGCAGCTTTTAACTATTACACCATCTTTGCACTAACCATTAGGCTCTCACATTTATTTGTACCAGCATCACAGCCAACCCCGTCCATTTCAATCAACAATATCTATCACTGAAATATATGTAAGAAACACTGCAAGATTTTTTGAATTATATATTTATAAAACTTTCTGCACATACATGGACAGATACTGATTCTAGTTTAGTAGTAATTATAGTTACCCCAACCCTGGTTGTAACCCCCATACCCTGTCTGAGAATAGCTCCAATTCTGGTAGTTGGCATAGTTGGGATCACTGGACTGGGTATATTGTTGATTGTACGGTGGCTGGCTGTAGGCCGCTGGTGGTTGTTGGGGCCCTGTAGGTGGGTACTGCCCTCCCTGGTAGCCTGCCTGAGTTGGAGGTTGCTGTGAATATCCTCCTGTTTGCCCATAGGTAGGAGGTGGATACTGTCCTGTTCCAGTTGTTGCTGTTTGTGGCTGAGCCCCACTTGGAGTTTGTGGAGCCTGTTGACCTGTGCCACTGTGTGTTGCCTGCGGGGAAGAATGTGATGACGTGTGGCCTGAATGTACTTGAGTGCCGTCCACAACTGCAGAAGTGTTCTTTGCCTTCTTGGATGTACCATCCAAGCTGTTGAAAAGTATACAATATGTAATCCTGAAATTCACTTCTCATTATATTTGTTGCACCATGTCCATTACTACGAATGCTACATTAATCCTACTTCACAAAGTACAGGCATCAAAGAGTGCAGCAAATGTTTACCAAAAAAGTGGGGGGGAGGGTACACAATGTGAAACACTCTTTACTGTATACTTGCATTCACCACAACACTGAAGCAGTAAGAGGAAACAAGAAGCAGCTTAACATGGGATTTTGTTACAGCTTTTACATAGTTATGGATACTCCTAAACCTATCAAATGACTTACTTTTTGGCATCCAGTTCTGGAGACTTCTTCTTCCTATCTTTTGCCTGCTTGAAATAACGCTGAAATTCATCGTGTGCTCTCTGAACACTGCAACAATAATATAAATAATAAATAGCAACCCTTGCCTATTTTCTTGGGGCAGGGAAGGGGGAAAGTTTTAAATGTCATACCAAGTCATGAATATTATATCAATTTCAGTTAGAAACAAACAGTTTTTGTGTGAGATGGTTCTACAGATGAAGCATGTCTGATGCAACAACAGTGTTGGGTACACACCAAATATCTGGAGATGAATTCCAACTCACACCGTCCAATAACATCACATCTTTTTGCGCCTCTGGCAGAGAGATGTGAAAACAAAGTGTATGGTTAATTTAGAAACCTGCTCATAAATTATATGACTCATTCAGATATTGATCTAATATTTAAATCACACTTATAGTGATCAAACAGTATACAGGCTTCCAATAAATTCAAACTCATTTCACAATGCTAAATACGGCTTCAATCTAAGTAAATCCATACATGATCCAAGCCAACAATATAAAAAATTCAAAGTTTTATGATCTTAAATTTCAGTTAAGCAAAAGCTCATTTTAGTTGGTGTCTGTGCACACAAGGTACAAGTTGAAATGTGATCTGAAATCAATTTATAAAATATTCAATTAACAGAACAAATTCCTCAATTAATACTGCATTTAAAGTGTTCCGTTATTTGGAGTCCAGTTTCTTTAATCAACAAATTACTACAGTGCTAAATTTCCTTTATCATGCGTGGGTATGTAGCAGAGGTGGGGGACAAGCAACCGAACACATAATTCTCACTGTACAACCATAAGCATGGGAGACCTAGATGTAGATGAGAGGATAATACTAAAATTAATCTCACAGAAATGGTTGCAAGTATGTAATTCCTTCAGAATAGCCTCTAATGACAGGCTTCTGTCATCATGGCGGTGATTGTCTGTACAGCATACAGAGCACTTCTCATTACCCGATTACCTGCTCAAGTACAACCTTGCATGAGTAAATACAATTTAAAACCTAGTGTTTAAACAGTTGTTTCCAAAATATGAGCATGTTTCATACCTTTACACATGCTTTCAGTGTCATATGAGCATATGTATTATTTTAACTTAGAAATATTTAAAGATAATAACAAAGTCATGTACCTGAGAATATCTGATCCAAAATCTTCAAGGAACTCAACTTTTCTCTGAGCAAAGAGAACTTTTTGTTCTGGGTCTGTATCTCTGGATAGGAACTGATCGATAATAAAAATGATGTTGTTTTCATCCAGAGGATTCACTTGCAGACCCATGTCAATAAGCTGGAGATACAGACGAGGATTGTCCTGCAAGTATACAATATATATATATATATATGTTCTCAAATTATACTGTATTATATTACAAGAACTGGTCTATTAGATAATAGCAGCAAAAACTGTGACATTACCAGATTTTAGTTGATAACGCTTCAGCAACTCTGAAGTGTAAGTACAACTGTTGGCAGGAATCGATGTTACTAATGAAAAATGCTGAATAAAAAAAAAGCACCACTTTACAAAAGAATTCTTCTTCTTCTTTTAGTATTAACACTCTGGTAGCAGAATATAACTTTATTTTTTGCATCACGTTGTATGTATATAATTAAAGTACAGGGATCCATCTACAAAACTAAATATAAAGTTTAATAAGACTACTAAACTGCTACTGTTAGCATTATTATTACGCTCACCATGACATGTTTCGATATACTGATTACCAATCTCAGGTGGCTTTACAAATACATGTATGGTTATCAAACTGCATTAAGATGCGAGTTCCACCTGCTGAACATCATCCTATGATCAATTTATCATTTGGAATAACAAAATCCACTCTATGGGGATTCCCACATAAGAAATTACTTCTGCACCCTTGTCTGGCAGATCAGAGGCCAGAACATTCAGTACTGACTTTTATCTCAAGGCACCAAACAAGAAACAAGTCTTTCATAAATAAAATACTGTATTATGATGCATATGAATGAGGAACCAAATTCCGAACACCTCCAAGTAGCCCTCTTGTATTATATACACTATTTTTAATTATGCCAAATTTGCCAATATTCAGTATACCTCCGGTTTTTGAAAATGAAATTCCACTGCACACAGTTTAGGAGAACTAAAAACAAAGATGTCTAACATATGGCCATAAAGGAAAAGGTGGAGGGACCAAGCGTGGAAATATATATACATATAAGAAAACAGGCAAAGACTGGACCCAGATATGAATGGGACACTTTTGGCAGGTACAGAAGAATCAAACAGGATTCTTTTGTAAGCTAATCCACCATGATAAGATGTGTGAAGGGATAATTAGAAAAGAATATAAAAAGAAACGTTCCAGAGAGGTGAAGGCACAATGCCATCAAGGTGAAGAGATGAAATGGAGACAGTTCTATTCATTCTCAACTTTGGGACTAGATGCAAGTATGAGCTTAATTTCATGTTCTAGACACTATTCCCCATGAAAGCACAACCAGGATACAATGGATGGAATTTTGATGTGTTCCTGACCGTCTCTGGTATGATGGTTAACAGAAAAATTTTGAACACTTTACAGACAACTGTATATATCAGCTGCTCTATCTGTAGCCAGCTTTATAACAGCCAGACTGAGGAGGTGGCTAACTCCTACTGAAGCACAGAAAAAATAAGGGGGGGAACTCACCTTATCCTTCTCAACAGCTTTATTCAAAATAGAGACAGCTTTCTCAATATCTCCTTTTACCTGTCAAAGAAAAATAAATATTATACATGTTCACAGTTATGCAATGCAGCCACCTAAGAGAAGATTTCTGCCACATGTATCCATTTCGACGCACTGCAGCAAAAAGAGAACAAAATATACTGGCCTTCTGATGGCACAAGGAGGTATCTTACCTCAGTGTTAAGAGCGTATCAAAGTGAAGTGGAGGCATTGCTCTTGTTCTCGCCTCAAACTGCTGAAAGTAGGAACCAAGATTTAACATGATGTGATATTGGCCAGAATAGTGTTCACCTGTGATTTTTAGTGTATGGCTTCTTCACTGCCTTTTCTGATGAAGGGTTAACTATTCCTGTTTCCACATATCCCCACCTTACCCAATATTTGGGGGGGTGGCATTATAAAAAGACTACAATGGAAAGTCAGCACTTATCAGAAACAGGTTACTGCATACAGAAAAAATACACAAGTGGTTGGAGTAGAATACAAACAATTTCAAAGGGATACTGCATATACATTTTCCTCACCTTCCAGCAAAATCTGGCATATTTGATAGCCATGTTGTTGGAGATTACTTTATTTTTAGTATTGGAGATATAGTGTTCATACAGAGCACAAACATTTTCCATATTATTACATCGCCTCTCCAAGTTGATCCGCCGGTATGCAACTTGCAGCATGTTGGGAACGAGCTTTTCCAAGTTGTTCAGGATTTCTGAAGCCCTGTCATAATTCCCTGAAGTTAGAAGAGAAAATAAATTACATAACTGAATAAATTTTATTGCCTGCCAAAATGATTAACCACTAATAAACTTCAAATTAGTTAAGAACAGGTAAGATTCAAGTCTTATCCTAGGTACCAGCTATACTCAGGGTCCTGCTCTCCATCCTGGGAACCAGGACTTCCAAAAGTCCAAAATGCTTCTTGCTACATACTTCCCAGTTCATCGTATCCAGTCATTCTCAACTCTTGCCTAATGAGTAGTCTCACTGATTACATAACAACTAATGTAATAAAAAAGTAAAGCTATCCCTGTAAGAGGCCATGAAGGCCCGTAAGGTTGTGAGACGTTGAGGATCCCACATTATCTAGAAAATGGGCTCAAAGATGGCTGTAAGTTGTCAGCCTTACATGCCGGTCGTGCTTTACTCCCCATGAAAATTATTTAATCAATTCCTGGTACTCATTTCTGTTAGAGGCTGAGTCGACCCCAGGGCCATAGTGCGGCTGGAAGGATTAGGTCATTTGAAAAAAATCCAATCACCTCATTGGGACTTGAACCCATGAACCAAGATTTAATTTCTGGACAAAAGAATAAGATCCAAAGTTACTTACCATGGCTTTCTTCAAAGACTGCCCAATGAAGATGGAGATTTGGTTTCTTTGTGTGATGGATAGTGCAAGCTCGCTCATACACGTTGCGGATTTTGTCCATCATATCTCCTTTCAGGCTTTCAAGATAACGGATGAACTAAGAAAAATAAAGGCAAGAAGACTGTACAGGTAGTGAAACTTCATTTAAAGTTCTTCAGGGAAGAAGTAAATGTGAATACTGAAACAAGGAAACTCTCTCTCCTCCACAGCACCCAGACCAGCTGTGGTGCCCATTCTACTTCCTATACAACAGGTACAAAAGGCTCTTTCCCTGGGGTAAAGCAGCCAGGATGTGATGCTGACCACTCATCTCCATTTAGTGCCAAGGTCAACACCGGTGGAGCTACACTTCCACTCCCCAATTCACCTTCATGGCATGGTGCTTAATTAAGCTAAGGGAAAACTTCGCCTTTACATACTGAATCAAATGCTATTTCAAAACATTCAAACTGACCATGGTATATGTTGTGTGAACTTTATACAGTAAGTATGGCAAGCTGGAAGTACCTGTTTTCTTCTGTGCCTCAAAATTAACTCCGTCTGCTGGTGAATGACTAGCAAATAGTGATTATAAACTTTTTAAATGAATAAATAATTACAAGATGTCAAAGATTTTAAAAAATAGTAGTACTTTTTGGAGGGAATATCTGGGTCTCTCAACACAATACATGACTCGGAAGAGCTGGTTAATGATAAATTTTCATAAAAACCACCTGACAGACCAGATACAATGAAACAATGATATTATGAGAACCTGCCCATAGGGTTATCAAAAGTTGAGGCCATCACATTTTTTAGACAATCAGCTCACAGATGGCAGTGAGGTGGTCAGCCTTATGCACTGGCCGCCCTTTACCCCCAGGAATATTCCTGGTACTCATTTCTGCTAGAGGCTGAATCAACCCCAGGGCCTTCCAATTACATACAACTACAATACGACACCAATATTTGAGTAATAATGTGCATGTAGCAATATTTCTTCTTTTGTGTGATTATCACGGGAATACAAAAACAACAAATAATTCAACACTCCCATTATTGCTAGCATTATCTGAATTCACATGACCTCTTCTACTTGTAGCCAAATGGTAAGTAGATTATGCCCTTCATAAGCAAAAACCTTGCCCACTATTTTCTGCGTAATTCCAAGTCCCACCCGCATTCTATCCACAATTCACTGCGTGGGCACAAATTTTATGAAACTTAAAAAGGCCATAATATCCAACCCATAAATCACTGACTACACCCATAAAGATGTATGATAATGGTTGAACAGGCAGATTATCAACATTATGTAACTGTACACTGTTTTAATTATACCTACCTTGATCCAGAATTCTTCATACAATGCACAAGCAATGAGACACCTTTCAAAGAGGATAATAATCCGTTCCTGGTCACCCTGTTCAATTTCATAATCCAGATACTCTTTCCAATTTTTCAATTGGCAGCGTTCCAAAGGTTTCACATGGAAGTATGGTCTCTTTATCTAGCGAAAGAAAAATTACAAAGTAATTTTAGAAATGACAATACTGAACAACAGAGAGAACAGAAATACACTATGTAATATTTGAGGTTTTCACAGCGGTGACTATGAAGAAAGCAGTCTTCTGGGATGTGGCACTGTGTAGATGTGGTTTTAACAGACATTCCTCTGAAACGTCGGTTAACACGTCTACACGGCGCCACATCCCAGAAGACTTTCTTCAGAACATAAATATACTGTTTATATAATGAAAGGAGAGCCACAGGGAGAGCTACATTATTAAATATGAATGAATCCATGTTCTTGTACAGATAGTTCTGAAGTAATCAGTATTTATATAAGCAACTTTATGTTCTTTTAAAATTATTTTGCTTATATTCCATACCTATTTATTGTTTCTCATTCCAAATATGTAGAATATTGGGGCAAGAACCTTATAATGACTATACCATATAGGTTTGAATTGTTGGACACATGTCTTAGTGTTGGTGTCTTACATCCCGACAATGCACCTGCTCACACGGCACCGTCCGTGAGGCAGGTTTTAGCTAGTAAACAAATAACTGTGCTGGACACCCTAACTCTTTACCGGATCTAGCCCCCAGTGACTTTCTTCTGTCCATGAAGATAAAGGACATTTTTAAAGGAAGGCATTTCTGATGACGATGACATCAGGACTAAAACAATGGCAGCTCTGAAGGCAATTCCACAAAACCAGTTCTAAAATGGTTTTGAAGGGTGGACTAGGTGTTGGCATCAGTGCATAGCTTCCTAAGCGAAGTACTTTAAAGGCGAGTGATATTCAGCAATGGCGTATGTAGCACTTCCATACCACGATGAGTTCGCGAACTTTACTGTCAGACCACGTATTGAAGGAAAAGGTATTGACTGCTAAAGATTACTGTCACTGTTATACACAACAAAATGAACTGTGGAAGTGGAGCAACGCATTGTTATCAAATTCCTTGGAGAAAACGTCCAGTCCACTGAAATTCACCACAGACTCCAACAACAGTATGGGGAAGAGTGTCTCTCACGGACCCGTGAGTTTGAGTGGTGTAAGTGCTTCAGAGAGGGCAGAGAGCATGTGGAGAATGAACCGCATCATCGTTGGCCGCGAACATCCATCACCCAGCCGAACATTGATCGTGCAGACGTGCTTATTCCTGAGAATAGGAGCATCACTATCAAGGAACTTAGAGTAAGATCCGATCCAAGCGGAAGACAGGTGGAAAGCTCGTAGCTTTCCTTCAAGACAATGCATACCCCCATATGGCCAAAACAACAATGGAAACCCTTCGGAAATTGAAATGGAACCTTCTGACACATCCGCCGTACAGTCCCGATTTGGCCCCAAGTGATTTCTACCTGTTCAGAAGGCTCAAATCAGACTTGCAAGTCATGTGGTTTGTGGACGACGCCTTCATCCAGACTGTTCAGGAGTGGATACGCCGCCAACCACAAGTCTTTTTTTTTGGGAGGGGGCATCAGGAAGCTTCTGGAAAGTTGGAAAAATGTGCTGACTCCGGAAGGGAGTATGTTGAAGACTGACATGTTCAAGTAAGTGTTTGACAATTATGTTTTTTTTAAATCAGTCCCAGTCATATTTGAACCACCTAGTAACTTCAGGACTATATGAATATGAGTGGTCACGTTTATGCCCCAGCCACTGGGGTAAGAGCTTCCAGAATCCACTGAGCCCCAGAAACAATCCAGACCATCTGGAAACCGAACCCTAATTCCTTGGTTGTCCATCACATAGCACAGTCTGTATATATATATTCAGTTCACACCTTGCATTATGGTACCATCACCCTTAGCCAACCTGGCCAGTTTGTCTGGAGACCAGCATGAGGCAGGAACAAGGCATGGAAAATACAATAAGCGATGTTTACCAAAAACCTAGCCTAGTGGTACTACCAACAATTCCAACTGGTGACTAGAGATATAGAGAGAGCGAGAACAGGCTAAATGGACCTCAATTTTGGGGATCATGACAGTAAAAACCTCAAGAACGTTAATTAAAAGCACAGTGTACAAATTTAGATGGAAAAAGTCTATCTAAATATTCACTTACCCCTTCCTCAAAGTTCCACCTGTCTGCTACAGCACTTACAGTTATCTTGTGTATTTTCCTACGAATGGAGATAATCCTTTCCCTCAAAGCTGTGGTTTCTTCATCAGTTTTCTAGTGTGAGAAAAATTACATTAACAGAACTGTGGGTTCAGAATAGAACATATCTGATGTGAACTCGTATCATAAATTATGCCAGTTATTGGACAACACCATATTTACCAAATACAAGACATTTAATATATATATAATGAATATAAATGGAATACCTGCAAAGGTTCCTGATTTAAAAATGAAAGGGAAAAAGACCCAAAGATTTAACCCACATAAAGATCACATCACTTCCCCCAAAGTATGAAAAAGACTTTAGAAAGAAGAACATCTTCAGAAATGAGCTGTAGTTGTGAACAGCATTCAGGCACATTTACTTACAACCACTGGCTGTTCATCTGGTTCCTCTCCTGGCGGTGCTTCAACCTCTTCACCTGGAGCAGTGTCATCAGCAACAGCAGTTGGCTGATCATATTGCTTCAACATCTGAAGAACTTCCCGCCGAAGTGTTAAAAACTCATCCACAGAAAGCACTTTCTGTGGAGGGTTACTGCTAATATGCTCCTGAAAACTTAAAGTCAAAATTATGGTGTTAATGAGGACGCAGCCTTCTGCTTAAAACTATCTACCTTCTGTCTGTCTATCTATCTTATGTCTGTGTGCATTTATTCTGTTTGTGTTGTTCTGCGTGTAGGTAGCGGCCTTGTGACAGGCTGAACCCTCATCCAAGGAGTCATAACTGTGTACAGATTAAGAAACTGAAAAGGCAGCCTAGGTCCACAAGGGCTGTACAGCCATAGACAGACAGATAGATAAGGCATATAGAACAACCAGAAGCAATGGATGGCCAGTAAGGCTGAAACATGTAGTGTCCAACAAAAGGTAAAGGTAAAGCTTTCCCTGTAACAGGTCATGAAGGCCGACAGGGTTATGGGACACTGAGGCTCTCACATTTTCTCTAAACAGTTGGCTCACAGATGGCAGCGAGGTTGTCAGCCTTATGTGCCAGCCACCCTTTACTCCCAGGAAGATCTCTGGTACTCATTTCTGTTAGAGGCTGAGTCAACCCTAGGGCCACAGTGCAACTGGAAGTATTAGGTGAATTAAAAAAAAAATCCACCTCATCAGGACAAAACCACAACCTTCCAACTTGCAGCACAGTGCCTCAACCAACTGTGCTACCACACGCCATGTTAAATAAAGGAATTAAAAAAACAGTGAACAACGTTGCACTTAGCACAAAAACTCCTAAGTCAGATATACTGGCAGACATAATTTCAGAATCTTGTAATAAAGTGCTATCAGTGTCTCTCTGACCTCTAAAGTTAATGTGTCCATGTAGTTAGTACTGACTGAGAAAATAAAAAGCATAAAAATGGGTGGCCTCCAGAGGCACAGCATTCTCACCAATCAATTGGTTCAAACAATGAAACTGGATAAAAACACACACAGATAATGCACAATTTCTTTACTTAAGAGAAGGTAAGGATGCTAAAAATTGTAATACAACATGTATATTTCTACTTAAGGCCACAAAAACAATCAAATTTTGTGCATTTCTGTTAATGATGAGCCAAAGTAGAGTTGTGTGACAACAGTGCCTGGAAAACCAGGTGAGCGTGGAAATGTTACCAGCAGACAAGTGAAAGAAAATAATCTATATGTGCATGAAGTTAAAAATAGACCAAGCAGATTATAATATTCTCATCTGACAGATGAGGAAAATTTTATAAAATTCTTCTATAAAACACCTCTTAACAACAATTAATACTAACTACATTTATGAATAATCTTACTTGTCAAAGTGGTTGGTATAGCCCTGTGTAGGTGTAGTCAACAGCCGATCATACAGATCTGTAACATTCTGAAGTCTTTTACCCTCATTTTCCCATTTGATGTAGCTCTCCCAGAGGCGATCCGACCTGAAACAAGTACACAAACATAAAATATACAAACTACATAAAAAACAGTAAAATTTGTCACAATAAACTTTGACAGATCACTTCTGTATAGAGACTTAAGATTTTAATTGTGCTTGAGGAACTGGAGAATATTATGCCCTCTGCTATGGCTTGCAGCCTACTTCAAGATATAGATCTCAATCTGTCACCCATGATTTTAAAATGGTGTACAAAATAACAACCTTGTACATCAATTCATCCAGGGATCAACTACTGATTAGCCTTTTTACGTTCATCAGATCATGGAGAAAAACTGGAGTACAACAAAACAGTACACTGATCATTCATAAATTTTAAGAAAGTTTGTGATTCAGTTAGAAGGGAAGTATTGTACAATATTCACACTGAGTTTGGGCAACCATGAAACTAGTTGGGCCTATTAAAATGTGTTTAAGTAGACACTTGTCTGATATAAAGACTTGTATCATCTAGGATATAATGCTGCCTATGACACTCAAGCTTAAAGTTCTTTACATAAACTCAGTTGAGTATATGAATTAGAACCAGTGCCATTTCTTTACAAACTGACCTTTTTGTATCATATAGGACAGGAAAGCCTCATACATGTCACAGAAGTGAATATGACACACCCACTGATCTGCACACGTATTCAATTTGTGAAACAAATTCGAAACTTCATTTCAAATAACTTAAATATGCTACGGGATCATCATTATTTCTCAAATTCAATTTTGTACAGAAAAAAAAGAAAGGAAGAAAGAAAAGAGAAAACTGCATTTTCGTAAGAATGATGTACAGGGAATGAGAACACTTCCATAAAACCTACATTTATCAAGACTTCACTTTGTTCAGGTAATTAAAAATTCTCTTACCTTCTAATAAAGAGCATATACTTATATAAATATATCATAACTATTATGAACAGAGTGCATTTCTGCAGGGTAGACCTGTACTAACTACATTTACAAGCACAATGATAGAGAAAAATCAGACTACGTATCAACATAAAAAATCTTTCTTGCTAAGTCCATCAATATTCCACTGTAAGAATGAAAATTTAACTTCCAGATCATTCTGATTTATAAATTAACATAGGTGGATTGCTTTCACTTAAAAAAGTCTCTCAAGGATAGTGTACTTTTTGACCTGGATGTTACATCATCACTCAGAGGACATTAAGAAATTCTTCCAGAACAGTACTCTTACATACGATCATAACAAACCAATAACCAGGCATAATCACTTATCCATTTTGACAGAAACATGTGAAAAAAATAATCATTAGCAATAAGAGGCACGCGTGTGGACACACACCCCCCAGAGATTTATGTTAAAAAAGTACAATTACACAATAAATTACACCAATTCAGATTAAAAATCCATTAGACTGCAGAACACAGACTTGCCCACAATTCTGATCACATACATGAACAAAAAAATCCCTTTCCTTAAATAGGGCTTTCTGAAAGTACAAGCTAAACATACTCAGAATACATATAAAAATAAAATATACTTTATATGAGGATTTGGTACAGCAGTGTACTATGGGGTTGGATAGTTGTTCAATTCCCTTCAGGGGGAAGACATTTTTCTCTATTCCACAGTGTCCAGACCAGCTCTAGGGCACAACCATCCTCCTATACAATCAGCACTGTGGGCTCTTTCCTGGGGGAGGGGGGATAAGTGGCCAGAACATGAAGCTGACCACTCACCTTCATCTAGTGCAAAGGTCAAGAATAGTGGAGCTATACATCCACTCCCCCACATGTCTTCATGGTCTGGTGCTTAATTCCTTTTTCTTTTTGCTTGTGTTATGAAGAAACTGCTCAAAGATTGATAAGAAGTTGAAAAAATCACAAAGTAAAACTCTTTTTGTGATGACAGATGAAAGTTGTTCAAATGAAATTAGTCTGTGGCACTCCTTGAAAACATGGTTCAGTCATAGGTGATCATGTGGCAGTGGGCATGAAACACAGTCAGTCAACCACAAACTGTGCAACAATATAGTTGCATCAGGGCAAGATGGAAACACATGAAATGGTTAAACTGTGGGTTCCACATGCAGGTTCTACCCAAATAAGACTGGCTGGCTTTCAAAGACCCTGATATCACCATCAAAGCTCAGCTACAATGTGAAACCCTACAGGGCCTTCATACCATCATCAAAAACCATCATGCGAAGCTCATGCGTGGTAGCACTGTGTTGCATGACAATGCCCATCTCCCTTACAAGACCTGTCAGTGTCATTTCCATGTGGTCAAGTCCTTCAAGAAAGTACTAAAGGGCATTAGATTTAGGTCGGATGAAGATGTCAAGGTGATGGTTCCAGCCAAAGCAGTCCACATAATTATTTACAAACAGAATCCACTGGCTGGAGAGTCAATGTCTCTTAACTTCTTTGTCCAGAATAATCCCTAAGTGAGTTTCATCAGAACATACATCAAATTATTTTAAGAGAAATATGGACTACTTTTTACTATTATATTGTGACGAAACACAAATACACACTGAAATACTATTTTCTGTCATTCATTTTAAGGCACTGCTAATCTACAATTATACAGAGGCAAATGGAAGGATGACCGATGAATTTGGAAGGACTTAGAAGGAGCAGCTGTGGCCTAGTCGAGATATTATCCAAGCATCCGCATAAAGAGACTGAAGAAAACCACAGAAACCCTGTCATGAGATCCCATATCCAGCTAAGAATCAAAGTGAGCACCTCGTAAATACAAACCAAGAGTGTTTCTGCTATACAGATCAGTTCAGTGTGAAACACTATTAAAACACTATATAGTCAATAACATGTACAACAAGAAAACAGATACTACCATGGTTGTATAAAAAATCGTAACACATACTTTGCATCAGCTTAGATCTGATACAAACTTAAAAATAAAACCACAATAAACACTTACCATTAAAGATTCTATATTATTAACATTTTTTTTAAATCCATAGTATTTCTCTAACCGCATAAGAGTCAAGTCCTTACCACATCTCATTACACATAAAACACATGCCATGAAGAGAAAAAACTTGAGAGAATGGTGTAAATTAATTTGGATTGTAGCTGTAATATAGTTTATTGCTTTCTTATACAAGAAAAGACATATGCAAATGATCTATGGGGCAATACACAACCTAAACTTAAAAATCTGATTTACATTTCACAGTAATAGTAGTTATGGCAAGGATTAACAACAAATTAAAATGACTAGAACAATTATCTAATTATGCCAACATGCCTGAATTCCATTCCACATGCACTGATGGCTTTCTCAAATTGAGCACGGAGATGTTCTTCATCCTCAGGGTAGGTTGCCTTCGAATAATTGAGGAAGTGGATCCAAAGATCCACACTCAGAGGGATGGCCTTCAGTCCACGTTCAAACACCTATGGAAACGAACCCACTTCTCTTAACATTGCATGGTCTAAAAACCAGAATATCTTTACATGACCTGGCCCACAACTAACATATTTACTTAAGTCTAGAAACCCATCACATCACATTATAGCAATAGCCAGATTAGCAATACAGTATCACCTTACAGACGCATGGCCAAAGGTCTTCGGTGCAGATTTCCCAACCATGAGCTCCCAGGACCTTTTCTTCTTTCAGCCCCATTCTTCCATATGGAAAAGGGCCGACTCCAACAACTTACACGATTTTATCCTTTCAAGACTATGAATGGGGAAAGACAGTTACATTCACTTGTTACTGGCATCCCTCTGCCTTCCTTACCATTTCCTATATAATGCAGAAAGTTTTGGCATCTTAACCTAAAGTGCCAGATACATATTGTATCTGCACCATTAACTACACATCATTTATCAACATCTATATAAGTACATACAAATATTATAAGATATCAACAAGCCACACAAAATTATGCAGAATACTTAAAATTAGTCTAAATTAACTACACAATTAATACAACACATTTATCACCAACATCTCAATTATTTTCCAGTGCTTTAACTAGAAATTTCAAAACAGCACAAGAAATAGTTATATCACTATTTGCACAACACTTCTGTGTTTCTATTCATACATGAATAGCCTGTGCCTAATTACAAATTGCACAATCTCACCTTGAAATAAAACATAACGTTGCACATTTATATTTTTGCCAACATACTATGAATGGTACACAATTGCACACAAGAAAGTCCAGTTACCATGTATTTTAATGTTACAGAGATTTCCTGGCAGTCTTATTGCCATTTGAAATGCAACAAACGGGTAGCCAAAGCTGGGCAGGAGCTGTTGAAGCTGTTGAAAAGAACAGTGTTATTTTGAGAAGTATCTACTCTGTTCACAAAGTCTGTTTCCTTTAAGTCTAAACTTTTAAACATAAATTATTCTCCTCAAACACAATAAAATGAACATAAAGCATTTATGGTTTATATACTCCACATACCACATTGGCTTGTGAACAGAAAATATAGGAGTGACTTATTAAATTACAATGGAAACCACATGAAGAATCATGTGTATTAAAAATTTACACTAATATTAAACATACATTACCAACAAACACTCCAACAGTGATTATGATGGTTTCCACTGAAATTTATATTCAATTTATATGTCACTGTTCTCTCAAAAAATCTTTTCAACCTTACCTCTTCACACTTCTCTTTGTTGCCTTTTCTCTTCTCATAGTCCGCATATTTGCGCCAATATCCGTAACAGTACGGATAATGCGACAAGAAAGCATCATATGCCTCACGAGCTGCTTCAATATCATTCTGAAAAGAAGAGGTGTGATAAAGAAAATCTTACATTGAAAATGACTGAAAACTTTCCTGCCTTATGCATTGACAGCACAGGCTTCCTCATACAGGGTGAATCGTATAGAACCGGCCTGATAAATTTGCTAATAATTCCACAGGTGATGCATATAACCACTCACAATTACGACATAATAATCTGTGGGCCATGCTGAGTCGAATGGTGTGTGCATGATCCGGCAAGTGGCAGCCCTTATGCTGCAAGGTCAAGGACAATGCCGAAGCGTGTCTGCAGTGGGCAGGCAACAGTCATGGAGTACACTGCTGAACAGCGAGCGTTTCTAGTGCCTACTTGAAAACGCCAGACACTTTCAACACCTGCTCTGATCACGGTACACAATCCAAGATAAGATGTGTGTAATTTACTTTAATATCTGTATGGTATATCACACCTCATTTCATCAGGCCGGTTCTATATGAACCACCTTGTACTTCTTAGCACTTTATATGCTGAGTATAATATACAATGCTCAAAAACCTCAAACAATCTACATTCACTTGCAACTGATAGCACGAGTGCAACTAACATCCCCAGTCTCAAAGTAATGCAATATATTGTCTCGTGTTGGGTATGTCACGTGACAAATAACTTCACGTGGGTCTCGGATTCAGCGAATCTTTATTGGACACACAATCTTACAGACCATACAATTATTATCGCTTGTGGTATCATGTGACTTCTGCGACATCTCTACTAGGTTTCAACTGTGCTGTATGAAGGCTAGGTCCCAACTGCGTTGTATGAAGGCTAATTAGCTCTGTTGTTCTCGGCTTATGTAGGTGTTATGTGGACCGGATACGAGACACCATTTGCCAAGGTTCAATCTCACGTGTTCGGCAATCCGTTGCTTCGGGAACGCTCTTTATACACTGGTAATGAGTTTCGTCTCATCCGCTGTTACTCAACGGCCTTCTGTTGTTATGATTTGTCACTGTGGGATCTCCACAATTTCCATTGCAGCCGCTGCATGGCAATGCACATAAGATAACTTGTCACAATATTAACAAGTACATTTGAAAAAGGGAATGGAAACAGTGTGCGCCATTATGAAGCCACATAATCATCTTCTCTTAGGTAGTGATATTGTGAGGCTAGATGAAGACTTCAAACACATCATGGACTTCATTTAAAAAACTTTTGTCAGCACTGAAAAAATATCTGTTAGTCTACTGTATGCAAAACACTGTTTCAAGAATGGGCACATCAGCCAACGAGTCACAATGGCATGGCAATAATTAATTGGCTACCACGATTCCCTTCAAACTAGGATAAGTATAAGCGCACGCGTTAGGGCACCCAAATTCAAGAATACAACATGCTCTTCTTGTCACCTATGATTTAAATGGCGCACCAGGATACAAGATACAGACATACTGACCCAACTAGACACCCGTGACATTCAAATACAACCATATATTTCACATACCTCTTGGTCTACATACTGGAGTAGGTATGTCCAGCCAGTAAAGTCAGAAGGGTCCTCCTTCACAGCTTTCCAATATTTCTCTAACTCAGGCAGGGACTTGCGAGCCTTCGTGACAGGTTTGGCCTGAGTTCCACTGCTTGCATTACTGACAGCTGCTCGTTTGGCGGCAGGACTCTCGTCACAACTGTTCTCTGAAGTAGGAGAACTTGGATCATACGTGTCTCCATCCAGAAGCTTTCTCTTCTTTGCCTCAGAAGAGCGAGCTTTCTTCTTGCCTGCTTCAGGTTTAGATACATTACCTACAAGTTAATACTTATACTTTCACCCCTAAAATGGTGGCATAAATGGACACATATGATCTCAGTTTTCAACTGTCTGGAAACAATTTTGGTGATGAACCAATAAAATTTCTTTGTGGTATACAGCAATTTTAATACCACCTGCTCATCCATGAAATCAATTTGTAAAAAAGTAAAGCTAGTCCTGTACCAGGCCATGAAGGCCCATAGGGTTGTGAGACGTTGAGGGTCCCACATTATCTAGACAATCGGCTCAAAGATGGTGGTAACGTTGTCAGCCTTACATGCTGGCCGCGCTTTATTCCCCAGGAAAAATTTTTAATTAATTGAAATCAATTTGTAATGTATAACATGACTAAAAAGATTTCAGTGACAAAAATAGTGCACACTAAGAGCTGAACAATTTATTCCTAGAATATGCATTTCAAAAATTCACTTGCTTGCTCAATCAGAATGTGCAAGTTATCAGAGAATCATACGAAGCAAACTTCAAGACTATGGGTGAAAGAATTCTGTAAAGCCACCAGAAGGACGAAGCTGCATTTCTGGGGCCCTGGTTGGTACACGAGTAACATGAAGGGTGAAACAACTTAAATGGTGCATCTGAAGGCTGTTATAGATAAGAGTAATAATCTACTGTTGTAATGAACTGAATAAAGAAGTTAAATAGTTAAGAGGTATGACTTAAAACAATAAAAAGTAAAGCTACCCCTGTAGCAGCCGTGGAGGGCCACAAGGTTTGAGGCTCCCACATTTTCTAGACCATCAGCACACAGATGGCGGTAAGGCCAGCCTTACACAGCCACTATCCCTTACACCCAGGATGACTCCTGGTGCTCGTTTCTGTTAAGAGGCCGAGTTGACCCCAGGGCCATAGTATAGCTAGAAGGGTTAGGTCAATTGAAAAATCCAATGACCTCACTAGGAACTGAAACTGTGACCTCCTGGCTTGTGGCCGTTGTGCCTCAACCAACTATGCTACCATGTGGCCCAAAGCGGTACAACTACGTATCAGAAACTGTCTTCAAAGGTTAATATCAGGATCACTGAGGTATTTATACAGCAAGCTGTATTTACACATATGCTCAAACACACACAATACAAAATATTTCCACTTGCATCCACTTACAGCTGCCAGGCATGACATCCAGGAACGTCATTTGGCAGATTTCCACCATGTACGTAATGTGTTCAAACTACCCTTTTCAGAAACAACTTACACCATGTCAGCAAGTTATAATGGTGTAGATATAAGTTTTTATTCACATTTACCTGAAGCAGCTTGCTTTGCTGCAGCCCTCTTCTTCTTTTTGTCTGTTTTCTCCGGTGGGAGTTCATCTTCTGAAACAGCTTCAGTCTCTGGCAAATCTACTGTTGCTGTGGGATCTGGGAGTTCTTCATCTGACACTGCTTCTGTTTCTAAGGGTTCCTTTGAACTTTCTGTTGGAAGTTCATCCTCTGATACCATTTCAGTATCAGGCTCAGTCCGGAAATCACTCTCCTGCAAATTATGAAACCTCAACAACCTTCAGCCCAACACACACATTAACATTATACAGACCCAAAAGGACATCCAGACACTAAACATGCAGCCATGTAAAAGTGTGTATCTAAAGATAAAACAGAACAAGACAACTTTTTACCAATATTATTTAATAATCCACAATTTCAACTTACTTTACCATTATGACTAAAAAAAAAAAACTCCATTATTTTAGTACAGAGGTCTGGGTTCGATTCCCGGAGGTACCACATTTTTTCTGAGAAATAGTGGGTCTGGAACGGGGTGCACTCAGCCTCGTGATCATAATTGAGGAGCTATTTCAAAGAAATAGCGGCTTCGGTCTAGAAAACCGAAATTAATGGCCATGGGGATCCATTGCGGTGACCACGCGACCTCTATCCACAAAAGTTGGCACTAAACTTCACTGACAAGCAGTGGTCGCTCAGTCGGTATAGTTATGACTATATAACTTATACAAATATCCTCAGTAGATCCAAAGGAACAAAACATGTAAAGCCCTATAAATAATGGGATTTATATTAAAATTGTTTACACTAAATGGTCTGTCATTCCAAGAATAATTCACTGCTTACCCCATCTCCAGTTTCTCCTACAGCATCCTGCCCTTCAATTTCATTTACACCGGCTGTTTCGGTCCTCTCTTCCTGACCTCCATCATCTACCACTTCATCAATAACAGTCATTTCCTCCACATTATATTTGACGTCAGTTACGTCCATTTCCTCCTGCGGAAGGGCTTCTTGAACCACTAACAATTCATCTGTTTCAACTTCCATCTGTTCCTCTGGATCTTTCTTTTCAGTTGTGACTTCAGAGTAAATTTCATTTACACTATCATCAGATCTCTCACTTATATTTCTCTCTTCACTAACTATACACTGAATATCTCTATCTTCAGGAACCTCTTGAGATAAACCCTGGCTTCCCTCCAAGCTGTCATCCACACTTGAAACCTCAGACCTGACTCTCAGTCCTGATCGAATAGGAGAGGGCAGAACAACATTAATAGTTGGGGGAGGAGAATCCTCCAATTCAGGTACTTCCCTCTCATCTACACTTTGATTACTATTTTCCTCTTCCAAGCCAGGATCTCCCTCCTCCTCCTCCTCAACCTCTTCCTCTATTTTCTTCTCTGGCACTGAAAATGACCAGTTAAGGACATTGTTACACATACACAAACACAGATAGATCCATGATTATTAGTTTATCTTCAAGAGATGTGAAAATACATATGCCTACTGCTATGACCTGCTGTTTCTCCAGTACCCATATGACAACAACACTATGTGCCACAACACAGCTCAGTACGTTCGATGACTTCTTAACACAGCAGCCTGGATCTGATCCCTGGTCAGGTCATGTCAAATTTGTAATGGGCAAAGTGGCACTAAGGCAGTACTTTGGATTTGCCTGCCAATTTTGATCTCACCAAAGGCTTCGTATACATCAGCATCCCACCTCTGATAAGTCTCAATGTTGAGAAAGCTTCAAACTTAATTAAAGGCCACATGTGAGAAATTTTCAGTTCATATGGCAGATTCATTCATTATTGGAGGGGGTGGGTTTCCCCATGCACCGCGACCAGTTGTTGATCTATTGTACATCCCCCTTTGATATTCTACCAGTCGCCATACCCTTCCGGTACTGGTGCTCACTATCAGCCTCGTTCGGCCCCTCTAGTGGCAGTCGTACCTGATACTTCCCCATCTACCGGAGGCATTGGAAACTACTTGGGCAGGAAACTTTTTACCTAATTTTGCTCAGAGGTCTCCTAGAGACATGAGGATCTTTTATGTGCTGTAAATCTACGACATGGACCCACGGCTTAAAGTCCCTCCCAAAGGACTTGTTCCCTGAATTTTTCCGCCTTTAAAAATTCCACGACCTCCGCCGGGTTTGAACCCGCGTACCTTGAGTCATGAGGTGGGAACGTTACCCCTAGACCAAGGAGGCCGCTTCATATGGCAGATGGTACAAGGATGGGTAAAAGCATACAAGAAATCCAGTCATTCAAAAAATAGGACTGAAATGATGATAGGATGAATAGGATGAAATAATGCTGATACCACCCACTGCTGCTAGACAGTCACCTGAAGGGACACCTTTATAAAATGGGATTAACCAATGATACCACTTGTGAAAGGTGCCTGGAAGAAGATGAGTTAGCCACACATGGCCTCTTGCCCTATGTGATTACAAGGCTGCTTATTTAAGATGTTGTAACCTGGGATAATACAGGACCAGGTAACTACAAAAATGCTCCTTTAAGTAAGATATTACATTTTGTTCAAAGTGTAGCATTGTTGAAGGACAGAAACAGACAGGGATGCACAACATATCACGATCGTCAAGGTGCAAGGACTGGTTGAAAGACTACAATACTGGCCCACCAGCCCATCCATCCAACTTGGACATGATGAAAATTGGCCGACAGTGATTAAAATGGACATCAGTTAAACACCTAACCAGTATTAACTGTCAGGGACACTGGGTTTTCAGACTTTGTCCATCGTCTCGATTCTAAATAACAAAAGACACATTCCAGAAACTGGATCTGTTTCCGTCCTCAGGTGAGGGAAGACACTTACTCTGCTGGGTCCCTTAGAGTAGACAGAGTAGGTGTCTTCTATCACCTGAGGACGGAAACAGACCCAGTTTCCGAACGTTGTTTTTTCTTGGTTATTTAGAATCCTGACGATGGACAAAGTCTAAAAACCGGGTATCTCTGTGTGTTATACACCATCGTCAGAACCCTATAGTATCTAGTATTAACTGTATTAAGAGGTGCAGTAAACATTAGTAATTAAATCAGGTATTATGTATGAAACATAATCTACAATAGGGAAATAAAAGCTTACGTAAGTATTGCATTATCCTTAAGAGTTCTTCTGAAATAAAATGTTATATTAAATATCTATTCTATGTCTATAGCTGGTAACTGTACATTTCAAAGGTGAAAAAAAAACATGCTGAAGACCTGATCAGCAGGTGAACTAACGTGAAATGACTGCCACAAAGTGGCATGCACTAATAATTCTAGCCTTCTGAACATTCAAAACTTATGAGATGGGGAGAAAGATTTACTCTGTCTAAGGAAACTAGATCATTCAAAAACAGTATGTCTGCAACATCACTTTAATGGCAATATGATGGTGTGAAACTAGGGTAAATTATATTAATTCTAATAGTGATACAGCAGCAGAAACCCAGAACAAGATATATCATTTTAATTGTTTCTTGCATCCTGTTGTGTGTTTAATTAAGAGTAGAGTGAATTTACCGACTACACAACACGTTTTTTATTATCACTACACGTTTCGACCTCAAGAGGTCATCCTCAGGTGTATGAACATGGCTATATAATTACACGCGTGTAATGACCTCTTGAGGTCGAAACATGTAGTGATAATAAAAAACGTGTTGTGTAGTCGGTAAATTCACTCTACTATTAAGATATATCACACTCAAATTCACATACCTGCACTACCATTCTCTGGAGGTTCAGTATCACCACTGACACTTCCTCTATCATCTTCATCACTCTGAAGAACTGCAGTTGTCTGTTCTTCTTCTATAACTGTCACAACGTTGGTGTCATCTTCCGCTTCCTCAATCCCTTCTGTAACCTGAGCAGTAAGAATGTCTTCTACAACACTGTCTTCATCTTCTGCATCTTGCTCGTCCTCAATGTTGTGACTGCCTTCTCCTACCCCATTCTCTAATGCACTGCCCTCTTCTGTACTTGTATTCAATGCAGAGAGTAAATGGCCAACCTCATCATCATCGCTGTCACCACCACCATCCTCATCATCATCTTTAGGTGCTTCTGGTGAACCTTGCTCATCAGCATGGCCCTGTGATGTCTCTGCATCTGATATAGTCTGACTCAGTTCCTAAAAAGATTCAATTTATGTTCATGGATTCTCTCAATGGAAAATATATATTTCTGAAGAATTTTCTTCAACAAATCCCTGGAGGAAAATACCACCAAAACTTTTAAGCAAGAATAACTTCCTAAGAGAAAATATTTTCCCTTTGAGAATTCATGGTAGTCTCAATTTAAGTATGTCAGCTTTGAAGGTCACAGGAAGATGACTGACTGAATGACTCTGAATGACGAACTGAGATGTGACGGAAACGGAAATGACGTATTTCAAGGTGTCCCCAAAGGATTTGAAAAAAGGGAATGAGGAAAATAACAAAAACATGTGTCAAGCATTACTCAATGAACTGGTTATCTGCAACTGTCATTAAGACTAGCATGAACTATCTTATCATAAATATTGCTGGTAGTAATAGTTATTATAGGATTCTGAAGATGGTGTCAAACACACTGATATATTGGGTTTTTGGACTTTATCCATCGTCCTGGTTTTTAAGATAACAAATAAAAACACGACGTTTCGGAAACTGGATCTGTTTCCGTCCTCAGGTTAAGGAAAACACCTATTCTGTTGGGTCCGTTAGAGAGAGCTAGCCTCAATCACTGGTCCAGTGATTGAGGCTGAGAACGGAAACAGATCCAGTTTCCGAAACGTCGTGTTTTTATTTGTTATCTTAAAAACCAGGACGATGGATAAAGTCCAAAAACCCAATATATCACTGCTGGTAGTATTTCTCAACTAATTAACTTCATGGTGATGAGCCATTCTTGAGAAGCCGCCAACTGTGCAGCTACTCATGAACTTCGCAACATTTTATGGAACCCAAAGGTTGATTACCATATTCACAAGAGCCCTCCACTTGTCCCTATCCTGAGTCAGACTGATCCAGTCCATACCACTCCATCCTATCAAAGATCCATTTTAACATCATCCACCTGTGTCTTGGTCTTACTACTGGTCTATTTCCTTCTGGCTTTCCCAATAATATCCTA
Organism: Cryptotermes secundus; assembly: GCF_002891405.2. Lineage (NCBI taxonomy): Eukaryota > Metazoa > Arthropoda > Insecta > Blattodea > Kalotermitidae > Cryptotermes > Cryptotermes secundus. The sequence continues at coordinate 498,802 of NW_019740654.1, read as the reverse complement.
TATGCATTCCTCTTCTCCCCATTCGTGATACATGCCCTATCCATATCATCCTCCTTGACTTGATCATTATAATTATGTCTGGTGAAGAGCACAAGATATGAAGCTCCATATCATGCAGTTTTCTTCAGTCTCCCATCACTTCATCTCTCTTCCGTATTTCTCCATTACACAGATTAAAAGATTCATGAAGATGATGTCAGCATTAACATAAGTTTGAGCTCTAAAATGATCAAGGGGCAGTACCAGCTGAAGCAATGTGATAAGTTGGAACAAAACTCAGTCACTTCTCATTAACCTTTCTGGATGTGCACCACAATACTGCAGATAGTGCCCGTGTGGTATAGCTGGTTTGACAGTGTAGGGCAATATGTGATCTGACAAATATTATTTTGAAAGACAAGCTTGAAGACATGGACACGCTGAAAAATACATCTAAACTCCCTGCAAAGGCAACTTCTGTAATGAACACAGGAGAGATCAGAAACCTGTAACTGCTGAATCAGTGGATCAGTTACATACAAACATGGGAAAAATGACAACTAGTCAATTAGTTGGAGAACATAAAAGTGGACCTATCTCTACTCAATAAGTACATCATTCTATTGCCCTTTGTAGCAAAACAGACCATCAAAAACTCTCTTTCAGATTCAAAACTCAGTGGAAATAACTGCAAGGCAACCTCATCCCAAATGACCTGTCATGAGGCTCCTCAAAACAACGTGCATAGGCCAATTGCCAGTCATGACTGTTTTTCGTGTATTCAGCCAAGAAAAATAAACGATCTGTCCATTAAACGCAAAGTCAGTTGATATACAAAAACATGTCTTCACATTTACTATACAAAAGTAAATGAGTTCCATCATATCACAGGAAGGAAAACATTTTCAGAAATGGTATACAACTGAACTGACATGTATTAATGTTCTGTAATGTTGTAATCACAACACTCGCAGCCAGAAAGGGAACACGCATAACGAGACACGTTACACACACCATATAAGAGGAAAGACTCCCATAGTGGAGGAACCATGCGCGGGTTTTGAATTGGAACAGATAAGATGAATATCTTAACAAGATTTTAGTATACAGAAAATTTATTACAACTGACGAATATTTTAAAATACTTTTTAAATAATTTTACAGTGACATAATGGCATGCAATGCAATAGATTAGTGTAAATGGAGCACCTGATGATGGCACTATGGTGCCAAAACATGTTGTGAACTGACAGGTAAAAGTGGATGCACTGCAAGACGGACACTGTATATATATCATGGACGACTATACAACAGCCACTGCTAAGTAATGGCTCTGCAAACAAGCATGTTTGCATGACAACAATTGCACTGCACCACAGGAATAGCGTCTTCTGTGCAGTCTGTGTCAGGATGGAGGAAGGGTGTGAGTGAATTAGTCAGATAAATGTTGGGGTTGTCGTCATTAGCTGTTGCTGTTAAAAGCTGGCAGCTAAGGCTGGGGACAGCTTGGAAACCCAGAAAAAGGGAACGTCCACCATTAGAAGCCATTACTAAGGAACAGCTTGTAAAGACTGTAACAGACTGAGAAGACCTGGTGTGTCCTGCAGTGGTTTATGAAGTGTGTAGAAAATTGAGAATCTTTGCCTGTAGTTACGAATTGTAAGAGTTCAATAAATACGATTACCAATTCACACCCTGTCTATAATCACCCAATCACGTGACAATATAATATCGAGAACTGTTCAAAAGATACATTTTTTTTTCAACAATATTAGCACTACAAAAAATCTGGCCTCCCACTACACAGACAGGAACTTAAAATCTCCTACAATGTAACATAATATTTGGAGCTGAAAACTTTATAAATCATGTATGGTCTTAGTAAACTCAAACACTAGGAATGAACTGGTGTACAGTTGTGTACCATTCATCCGATCTAAACAGAACCAACAGATGGATGGATTAATGATGTCAGATAGTATTGTGTTATAATGCCTGAAAGGTAGGATAGCGGGGAAAGAATAGATGTTCATTGCTAAGCAACAACTAAGCAGGGGTGATCATGGCAAGAAAATTAGGAGTAGAAAGCAACGGACAGATATCGGGAAATACTCCTTTGTAAATAGGACCATACAGCTCTGGAACCAACTACCTGCAGATGCTTTAGGGACTCTGTCCTGTAAACCAAGCAATTTTAGGCAAAGGGTTAGGAAAGTGATAAATGAGGCGAAGTGAAGTTGGGGTGAAAATAATTAAAAAGAAAAAAAATTGCAGTGAAGTGAAGTGAATGACATTATGCATCCATGACTGTTGGTTTCCTTTTGTTTGTGTTTTGGGTGTTGTATTTTTTTTCTCTCTCTCTCTCTCTGTAATTGTTGTTGTATTTGTTGCAGTTGTTTGTATTTCTCTGTAACTGTTGTAGTTGTTAATCCTATTTGGTTTGTATTCATTGTGGTAGGATGTCCTTATTGTTGTGTTTTGTGTATTGTGTTTTGTTTGAACGTGTTGTCACTTATTGAAATGTGTGTTACTTGTCTGTTGTGTCCTATTGTGTACTACTGCCACCGGGCTAAAACCCAATTGCAGTATAATAAATAATATATATATATAACTCAATAAACAGGTTCCTGAGCAAATGAACACTGCCATTTCTATGCAATGGCTATGCAAACACACCTCCATTACAATAGAGGAAATGTTAAGATATGGTGATTTCTGTTGGATCTGCCCCAAGACTATGTAATGAGGATCCAAGGTTGGCTGAGACAGAATTGAGGGAGTCTCTTTAGAAGGCAGTTGAAGATCATTGAGAAGAGATGGCAAAAAAGAAATTAGGCTGTGAAAAAGAAGACTGCGTGTGCTGCAGTTACAGTGAGAATGGTATACTGTGTGGAAATCTGTTGCCAGGATACAACCAGCAAAGACTGGGAACCCTAGTGTGTGTTTGTAACAATGAACTGAAAAGTGTGTAGATTAGTGATACAGCTGTATTACTTGTAATTGCAAGTTGGGTGTATAAGTGCAATAAATCCAAACCCATCTACTAGTCATGCACCCCCTACTACATAACAATAAGTATGAAATTATATTTATTAATACTTATTCTAGAGTACAATTAACACAACAGATAACAGAACTGTTACTTAAAGAAATAAATTATAATTAAATAAACTAACAATGGATTTTGGATGCAATTTTTTGCATGGACTCACCTTTGTCTACTCCAGTGTTTCCCAACATAGGGAGTACACCCCACAGGGGGACAATTAGAAAATGATGCTGCATTTATCTTTGCAGCAGACATCAAGCTCAAGGACCACATTAACTCTGACTTCATTTTCCCGAGTGGAGTTCAATTTAGGTTATATAATATATATAGAGTGCAATATAAAATTTATATTCATTGAAGAAAGTCAAATTAAAAATGGTTCTACATATGTTCCTTTTTTATTTGAAGTATCTATGTGGTGCAATCCAAAAGTTCCCGAAATATATTAATAAAAACTATTACGTCTTACCTAGATCTTATTCTGCACCATCACCTTCAAAGTAAGTCCCCTTTGGAGTGCATACGCCAATCCCAGCGTTTCTGCCACTTTTCAAATGCATCCTGGGAGTCTTTCTTTGTTAGGGCGTTTAGTACCGTCTGCATTTCCGCTTGAATTTCCTCATCTGTATCAAATCTTCGCCCCTTCAACTTGATTTTCATCTTGGGGAAGAGAAAGAAGTCGCATGGAGCTAAGTCTGGCGAGTACAGTGGGTGGGGAAAAACTGCCATCTTGTTTTTAGCCAAAAATTCCTGCACAATGTAAGCCATATGCGATCGTGAGTTGTCATGGTGGAGTACCCAGTCGTTCGTGCGCCACTTCTCTGGACGCTTTCTCCTCATGTTCTCGATCAAACACCTTGGAACATCGCGATAGAACTCTTTACTGACTGTCTTACCAGGAGGGACGAACTCCTAATGAACAATCCCATCAATATTAAAAAAAAAAGATCAACATGGACTTAACCTTTAAGAGACAGCCCTTTAAATTCCGGTAATGGCTGCGGGACGGATTTAATTTAAATACCCGCATTTATAAAGCAATAAAAACTGTAATCATTTACTAAAATTGCTGTGATTTCTACAATTTTTGTGATAAACAAACCTAATAAATGCTGCTTTTTTCTAAAAAGAATATAGAATCAGGTATTGTAATTTACAGACTTTATAAAATGTGTAAAAATTTTTAGACTGATTCCAACTAAAATATTCCCCAATTTGTCGTCTCTCTAAAAGAATTCATACAGTTCTTGCAAAGTATGAATGCTGCTGAAGTGGCAACACAGCAGATGCGCTAGCCAGGGTTTTGGCCTGCGTGTATCAGTGTATATCACGTACATTCTTACGGTATGCAGAGATGTGGGCCAGTATGTATTCATTCATAAGAACCCTGATTGTTTTTTATCGCTAATAGCTACACAATAAGTTCTCTGTTCTGAGTGCTGAGTTAGTTTTCATAGGAACTTTCAAGGCTACCGTCCTTATGCCACAGCCAAACAGTGTTATAACTTTCAAAGCTAGCATTCAGTGAAGTTGACAGCCCACAGCATGGCGACGTCTCGTTTGGAAGACGCTGACATATTTCAACTCATAAACGACTCCAAATCAGATTGTTGTACCGACAATTCTGAGACTGGCATTGATGAATGTGAATCAGAAATTGATTTCGACGAAGAACTATCATCTTGTTCGGCAACCTGGGGACCACCACACCAGCATGGCAAGAGGAGTGTGAATAATTATTCAGGTGGAGCTGTGGGCAAACTGTGGTAAACAGTTATAGCATCTGTCGTCGAACCTGGAAATGGACAAATAAACTATTTTTCCATCTCCTGGAACTGAACAGTTACATCCTGTTGTCACACAGAGAATTTCGTCTCACTCTTGTGCGGAACATGCTGGAAGGGGTCCACCTCGCCATCAACGGCCCAAGGGTCAAACCCCTGCCGTTTTATCGGAGATATCTCAATTATAGGAGGCCAAACCACATCACTGGCCGACTTCCTCTACTTCGCAATTGAGGTGTTGTGTGTGCTTTTCATGTGGGAAACGAAAAACCGTCTGGACAAAGTGCGTGAAGTGCGACGTCAGACTCTGGAATTCCGGATGTTTCCAAGATTTCCACATGAAGCCAACATTCCGTTAGATGACGCAGGTGGGAAGAGAGACAACTTATAAAGCTGGTGTCCAAAAATCATGTAAGCAGAAAAAGAATATATAACTTAAAATTAGATTTTATAAAGCCGGCCGCACACGTGGACTGCGCGACGACATATGGCGTCATTCGTCCCCTTGACTTTATTTTAATGACGACATATGGCGTCGCTCAGCTCTTAAAGGTTAATGTTGCTCTTGACTTGTCGAGCTTTTATTGGACGAGGTGAAGAAGGGCCCTTCCATTGCGACCATTGCTGCTTGCTTTCAGGGTCGTAGCCATAAACCCAACTTTCGTCACCAGTGACAACCTTCGAAAGAAAGTTTGGATCCTCTTGAAGCTGTTGCTGAAGTTCCCTGCAGACTTCCAAGCGATGCTGCTTCTGTTCATTTTGCAGCAGTTGTCGCACAAACTTCACCTCAATCCTCCTCATGTTCAGTTCCTCTGACAAAATTTGTTGACATGTACCATAACTTAGTCCCAAGGTGTTACAGAGGTCTTGGATGGTCAGTCTACAATCTTGCAGAATCAGATCCCTAACTTTCGCAACATTTTCTGGTGTTTTGCCCGTTGATGGCCATCCCAAACGATCGTCATCATCAGTCAATGTGTGGCCATTTTTAAAACGCTTATACCAGTTATAAGTTTGTGTCTGGCCTAAACTGTTTTCACCAAAAGCTTGCTTCAACATTTGGTGTGTTTCTGCAGCGGTTTTCCCAAGTTTGAAACAAAACTTTATACCGACACGCTGCTCTCTCAGGTCAGCCATAGCGAAACCGCAAACTCATGGAAACACAACAATGGAAATACGTTCACCAACAATAAACCCAACCCCTCAACTCGACGCCGCTTGCCACAGATTCAAGGAGGATGTGTGAGGAGACACCTAGTGGTATTTTGATGTACTCATAACCATTCGCGCGCAAAATTCAAATTTCGGAAACTTTTGGATTGCCCCACATATATATATATTATACTTTTGTCAGAACTTGGCTATTATGCTAGGTGGGGGGGGTCAAAATCTTTGAAACACTGAGCTGGAACATGATCCAAAAAGGTTTGGAAACACTGGTCTAGTCTCTTTACGGTTACTGCTTTTCTGGATTGAAAGAATAACTTTCTTTCCTGTTTCAACTGACATGTTCATAAATAACTGACAAAGCAGAAATGGGAGTGGGCACAACACTGTAAACAGTAAGTCACATGGCTAAAAAGAAATGTCTGATAATCATGACTCAATTACATATGTTTCTCCATGTTGTGTCATCCTACACAGGTCATGTCACTGTAACTGGCAAATTCTGGCACAAAGAATCGGAATCTCATGTTTCATTGTCCAAAATACAGCGTGCAGTACAGGAAACATAGATCACTCACCTCCTGAACTTCTTCATTCTCCTCATCTGAATCAACAGTGACCAGCGCACGTGTACTTCTCTTTGACCTGGTTGTTCTCGCTGGAGCTGCTGTCTTCTTTCGACCAGTCCTCCTCCTAGTGGCAACTGCTCGAGAAGCCCTAGTATGGCGAATGCCTAAAAAATATACCTGTCTATCTCATGTCTTTTATTAAGGTGAAACATTTCTCAAATAGCATGCACATAACGTCAATGTTATAAAAATTCTGATTTTATCCGTATGTTCATACAAGCAATAAAACTGTTCCTTATTATATGGACAATGAAAATATACCATGGGCTGCTTTAGATATATGAAGGAAAAAAAAAAGTAAAGGAAAACTGTTCAGAAACCAAGAATGAGAAGTGATCTGTCACAAGGGGCAGAAACAGTATGTCTAGATACACAAGAAAATCTTGGAAAATGAAACCTTCAACAGGTGTATAAAGTTACAATCAGCAAAAATTGGAAGTGTCTGTCCATGATGATCTATTATTTGACTGTCAACATCGCAGCTATTTAGACAAGGTAGTTCCTCCTAAATTAGAGTTTACCCATTTCACAAGAACCACAATCCCCTTAACTTCACATAAGATGTTATGTCCTTTCCTAAACTCTTTAAGGATAGGGGATGGAGAATCCTTCTCCATTTGCTTTGCTCAGAGCGAGAGTAATGGTTCTCCTTGGGTAAGCAGCCCTGAAGGCTGCAATACTACCCTAAATCCACTGACTCTAGCAAGTGGCGTGGGCGGCAAACACGCAATTCTCATGTCAGGGTGAACATCATACACATGGCAAACGGTCTGGAGCACATCAATGAGGGCCAAGGCTTTCAATGCAAAATTATTGGTGTCACAAGTCATTCACTGATGGCACAAAATGGTAACTAAACCCCAGCTTCCCACCTGCTTTCGCGCTGGTATCTTGCCCAACGTATTCGACCTTGAAGATGGAGATATGTTCCTCCGAAACGTCGGCTGACTTTCAACGAGGTATACGGTTTGTTTCTTGCATCCTGTTGTCCTGCAGACTGCTTTTACCGGTTCTCACGGTCTCTTCGCTTGCAGATTTATTATTTTTTCTTCTAACCTGAAGATGGAGGCGATACGTTCCTCCGAAACGTCCGTTAACACCACATATACACGGTGCCAAATCCCACAAGACTGCTTTCTTCATTTGGAATAATGTTTTAATTTGTGTTTCGTGAGAGGAGCTTGATATATTATTGAGCGTGGGCCTGAATAAGATACAGGACTGAATAAGTGAGAAGACAAATGTGATTGCCTGTAATTATACAGCTGTGTTCGTACACCTGATGATGACCTCTTGAGGTGGAAACATGTAGTGTAATAACTGTGAAAATATGTTGTGTGGCCGGTAAAATTGACTCTAATATTGAGGTATACGGTGTTTTATACCAGGAAAAAAAAAGTATTAAAGTACAAAAAAAAAGTTGTCCTTGTGCTTAACTAGTTCAGCACCACGCCATGAAGACGTATGGGGGAGTGATGTATAGATCCACTTTTCTTAACCTCGGCACTAGTTGAATGGCAGCTTCATGACCTGGCCGTTTTACTTCCGAGTAAAGAGTCCCGATACCCATTGGATAGGAGGCTGGGTGGACACCAAAGCTAGTCTGGACGACGAGGAGAAAATTCATGACCCTACCAGTACTCGAACTCGGACTCCTCGGTCGTCCAGCCCGTAGCCAGTCGCTACACCGACCGCCCTATTCCGGCTCACTCCAGAAGATAGTACTCTCCATAAATATGGTAATTCCCAATTTGCAACGAAGACAATTTTCACCACCCAACTCAAACGACATAATTAATACAGAACATAATCATACATACACGTAAACATCAATTACTGCACCATCCACACCGCTTCACATTTAGAACAGACGCTTAAGAAATGGCGCTCGCTTTATTCAATGAATGCTATCAGAAATTACCATACATACGTAAATGTACGCAAATTTCCCATCTGCACATAAATTATAACAATCGTGCAAAGCCATACATACAAACTATAACATTAAAAATTCACAGTGGTGTTCACACTTACCAGATTCTTCGAGAACAACATCACCTTCTTCGATTGACGCCATTTTAATTTCCGAACAGGATTCCTACTATCCACACCGGTCCACAAAGTCCACACCAGTCCATTCCTACGATACTATACCATGCCCGCCACGGATCTCTACCATCTCACAAATAACAACCCGTCCATTCCTACGATACTATACCATACATGCCACGGATCTCTTTCATCTATCAATACGAGCAACAGCAGCACGAGCTGCGCCCTCAGATGACATTCATTTCATGGTCGATACACTAGCCAACTGCAAAACTGCATGGAAATTGCTTTTCATCCACATTTTCTGCTCATGTAATTAAGCTTTACACTTTAGACAGTCGTTCAGTAATTTCAAGGTCCATAAACAAAGGACGTTCAACGGTTTTCAGGAGAGGAGGAACTATGGTGAACAACCTCCCTCAAAGTCTCAAAAAAGCTACTGCAGTATAGGAACTTTAGAATACAGTAGTAAGACACCTAAGATGGCCATTTAGGACCGAAACATGTGTCGAAAGTGAAAGTGAAAGAAAGAACAATTTGTTGCACTGTTGACGGACTGTGTAGTACATATACAGTTTTAGATATAATAACGCAACAGGATGCTTAAACACAGGAACACAAACTTACATTGCAACGACGAAACAAAAGTATAATAAAAAATTTGGCAAAAATATGTGTATTATATTTACATGCAAATAATTCACCCACAAAACGCAATATTAATACACACAACTGAAAATTCAGAGTGTACCAACAAACTCTATTTACTTTCACATATAAAAAATTCAACGAATCTGGGAAGATATAGTCATCTATAGCGATATACAACACACGACAAGAAACACAAAAACTAACATCGTAACGACGGAACAAAAATATGAAAGAATTTTAGCCAAAATTTTATATGTCATAACAACTTTAATAATTAACACCAGTATGGAACCATATTAGGATAATTCAATAGCGAATAACGTATTTAAGAATAATAAAAGATATAATATGGGACAGTCGCACAACTGTCAACTGTGTAGTATCTATTTTGTTTCTTTTTTATTATTGTGCGACTGTCCCAGATTATATCTTTTTTTTTTTTTTGTAAATAAGACACAACACGATGCATACAATAAAGGTCTTTGGGAATACTACCTGATGATCCAAATATGGATTGATCCATGTAGCAGTCACTAAATAAAACCAACGTAACACAAAGATATTAGACTGGTTTAATTTTTGAAAAATATGTTGTATTGAGTCGCAAAAAAAGTACCCCACGGCACTCAATACGCTCAATACGATGCGAACGATAAAGATATCCCAGAGGGACGTTATGAAGGCCCTGTGCGATTCGCCTTGATATTTGCATCGTAACACAACGTTGTAGTTTACTAGTACTTTGTAATCCCTGAACGTTTGTCTGATCGATATTTCTTAATCGATCATGCCAATTAAAAAAAGAGGGTGGGAACTGGTGATATGTCTAGTTTAGCAGCTCTGACCAGTGGGGGTGACTGGGATAGGGGAAAGGGAAACATCTCTATTGCCATCTCTACGCATCATACATGAACTAGATAGTCTGGAAATAATTGGAATCGATCATTCTACACCTATCGCAATTAATCGAATCGCTAAGTGTGAGCCCGTCAGAGAATCTTGAAATCTTGAAGATCTTGAATCTTGAAGACTCTGACGGCTCTGACAACTCTGACAGTTTGGGGGTTAGAAATGTGTATTTACTAGTTTCGTAATGTAAGTGATGTGGTGTAATTTTATGGCTCTGACCTGTCGCTCCAAAATGGATGTCTTTCACTGTTACGAGTTTTTGTTAATGAAAAAGTTTCAGGAGGACTCATTGTTGTGGAATGAATTGAAATCTGAAACTTGGGTGAATCTGAAAACACTTTTAGGTGCATTTCACGACCGCATATTAAAGTCTAAAGTCGATGGTAGTGATGTCCTAGGAAATGATATCGATATGTCTAGATACAAGGTACACATAATAAATTATTGAGGCAAGTTATGTTGTCACTGTTTGGATTATACAGAGTGATTTGTATTCTTTCACATTTACAGAAAATTTCTGGTGATCTGTGGTTTCTAGCTGTAACATTGGAAAAGTCTCCCCATCGTCTTTTGGCTTTCCTTAATGCAGAACTACAGCAAGAATCAGAAGACGCTGTACAAATTCCTGGCCAAACTGTACTGGCCAGGTACCTGTCACATTACAATTTTGTAGAGATGCATTTAGACAGCATTTTTAAGTATGGAGAAACTCCCTTACTTCCAAAAGAAGTACGTAGTGACAGCTTGTTTTTATTTCACTAATTACACAGTACTTATTCTTCAAATACAATTCATGATTCTTATTTTTATTTCATTTCATTGACAGTTATTTAGGTGTAGAAACGTGCGAGTGTTATCCCTGAAGTATAACAATTTGGAGTGGATCCCTCCTGATGTGGGCCGTCTTGGTTGCTTGGAAATATTATCTCTTACTAATAACCGTCTACAAAACAAATCAATCCCACATACTCTTACCTTCTGTCGTCACCTCAAAGAATTGTATTTGGATAACAACTTGTTAGATGCTCTTCCTGGCTTTTTGTTGGACATGCCACAGTTGTGTACAGTGCATCGGCATGGAAATCACAATTACTTTAAAGCAACATTCATGTGGTATCACACAGATGTTAATGACAGGTACGTATTAAATTCAGGAATTTTTTCAGTATTGTGACATATTTTCATAATATTTCACTTATTTTGAATTTATTTATTTACATACTGACTTAACAGACCAATAGCCAGTTACAAAGTTTTTAATAATAGAGTCACTTCTCAGTTTACATATGAACTTGGTTTAATGAAACTGAATCATATATGCAGTTTCTTAATTTATGTCACTTTAGTTCTCACTTTATCCCAATTATGTGATCAGTAACAGGCAGTTTTTCAGTTTGTGTCATTTTAGTTCCCACTATAATAACCATTAGGCAATCTGTAACAGGCAACATTGCAGACAACTGCATGCCACTGAGGACAACAGAAGTTGTGTGTATATATAGCTGTGCACAGCGGTGCTATAAAATCTGAAGTCATTGAAATAAAATAACAAAGGAAAACATTATACATGAATAAATATCTGTAAACATCTGGGTTGGCTTGGCCCTTGTATGCGATCCGCTGTTTTTGTTCATATTTTATGGAAAATTAACTCTGTTTCTGTGTTTTTAATCTATGTGAGCTTTTTCAGGAGTGCAAGTGCTATGTAAATTGAGCAGTAACTGTAATACAGCAACAGCATCATCAACAACAATAATACAGAAAATTTCAGGCTTTTACGACAGTTTAGTGCCAATGTGGATCCTGTTTCTGCATGATAGCACCATATAGATGTGGGCTTATTGCTGATATGTCAGAGGTCCTTAATGTCTTCTTTGTCACTGTGGAGGGACTGTCCTTTAGTGGCCTGCACTGACTGTTATAGTACAGACTGATATGAACCGCTCTTCTTGATTCAAATGAAACATTAATAGCCATTGTAATCTCTTGGCCTTGAATATGGAAACACTAAGAATCTCTGAAATGTAGGCAAAACAGCCTACATCTCTATGTTGCTGTCACTTAGGAATAAATCAACATTTTTGATATGGGAGTTCTGTAGTTTTAGTCTTCTTTCCTGGTATTATTTATTGATCTGGTTCTCTGTTAGATAGGATGCACCTGTAAGCCTGCCTTGTATTCTGAAAGGCCATGATGAAACATTCCAATTATTCTGGTCCCTTTTTTTTTTTCAGTAAATATCATCTTATCTTAATGGATGTTCTTATAGTACAGGGAGAATAAAAATATATCAAAAATTTTGTATGCATTTCAAAACATTTCTGTATTATTAATTTTTATACCTTTTCAGTATGTTTCTTTAACTCTAGAGTTCAAAATTTAAAATTTTAAAAAATGTTACAACTGCAGAAAAATAAATAAAGTTAAATTAAAAGCAAATGAAATATGAGGCAAAAATGCTACTAACTCATCTGTTGACATTTGCTGAGTAACTCTGTGTGTGTGTGCGTGCGTGTGATATTATTTAGCCCAGGAAGTCTCATCAGCAAATCAGCTTCCTCTTCCCCCTAAAACAGGCTATTTTATCAAAGCTGTGTTTATGACATAAAATGTTTATATATTTGACATTTGTAAATTTTGTCTCAAACACTTTTTATTTGCAGTTATTTTAATTTGTATTAAGTGAAAAAATTGCAAGAGCCCAGGCTTGGAGTTTGTGTGAAGCCCTAGCATATATTATCTAGTATGGACCAGATTTAATTTTCAAAAATATACTTTAATAGGGCCTTTAATACTCCAAGAATATCTGTTAAGCAATTTTTTTTTGTTTTGCATGAAGAGATGAATAGTGACAATAGGTGCATTTCTTCAGGAGGTGGGTTTCAAAACTCCAAACTGAACATCCCTGCACCCTTCCCCTTTAAAATATCAAACAGTTAAATATTCAGACTTCTCACTTAGCTGCTGTTAGAAAATAAATTTGGGCTCTTGTTTGAGTGTGTACCATATAACATGTTTATATACACCAAGATTTTGTCCTCATATTTGATTTATTTCATCAAACAGAGTTCTACAAGTATTTAAAGAGGTTCAGAAGCCAGGCAATGGTTATAATCCAGACAGCTTGTTATTCCTATCAGCTACAGCTCTAATATCTTCAAATGTTAATTTTTTTGAATTGGGATTGCTTCCAAACACACTGCAGGAATACATGGCTGATATTTATCCAAAGTTCAGTGTTTGTGACAATTGTCATAAAGCAGTACCCTATAGTTCATCAGGTAAGTTGATCCCTACTCATTCAGCTATAAGCTGGAGAAAATAAATAACATTAAGATGTATCTTAGTTAGAGCTTTAGGATTGCAGGTGGAAAGAATCATTTCAGGATCATGTTCAGTGAAGGACTTTGGTACTGTAGCGTTGAGCCTTAAGGGTTTGCTATCACTGTGGTTGGTAGAAATAGAATTTGATATTTACAGCTGTCTGCTAAATAAGTGGAGGATGTGTATGTATGTATATGACAAGTCCTGTATCAATGTATTTTGATTTATGGGAAAATTATATTAATTTTTAAGTTTTTATAGTGATGCACTTTTTAAAATATGTTTAGTTACAATTGTAATAAGCTCTTGTTTTGTTTTTTTATATTACCTATGTTAGTTAACTGGTGTGTGTTATTTTAGTTGTGTGACTTATGTAATCTATTACATGTATACATCTATAATCAAATGGACTATTTCCACATCCTAGGATTTTTGCCTGTATGGATATATGGAAAATAAAGGAAATGAGTGAATGAATAACAACCCCTTTCATATTCACTGTAGGCTTTTAACTATAACTAACATTACTGTCACACTAACATTTATTTTGTATATTAGATTTGTAATGTTTTGTGGATGAAACTGACAGTACAGGGAAGCCACTTTTGGGGCAAGCACTTGGAAAAACAGAACAGCTTTGTGTTATGTTCGGTTTTGACCTTAAACACTGTAGGAGAAGAGAAAAGGTAAATTTTTCTCTGTGCTTGCCTAATGAAGCACCATGCCATGAAGACAGAATGGAGTTTGGGTAAAGCTCCATCAATCTTGACATTGGCATTAGATGGAGGTGAGTTGGTCAGCTTCACGCTCCTGTAACCTTACCCCTAGGGAAAGAGCCCTGGTACCCACTGGATAAAAGGCTGGATGGGCCCAGAGCCAGTCTGGACATAATGGAGAACAGAATAATCCTGCCCCTGCTGGGAATTGAACCCCAGCCATCCAGCTTATTTGAATCTTACCTTTCGAATACTTTCTATAGGTAAATTGTCTGATATTGAATTTAGTGAAGTCATCGTTCTTGCTCTTAATATATCTCCTTGTCTTCATTAGTGTAGCAAATATGAAATGTTTAACACAAACCTTCTTCGAAGACAGTGAACATATTTGTGTTATATTCTCATATACGGTTTAGAAAAGTTGCGGTGTTTGTGTTATACGTAATATGGGATACATATTAAACTTCTGATTCCATGCTTAACAGTAGGAATATATTAAAATTCACCTTAAGGGCCCATAACTACATGGACATTCAGAATGACAAACAGACCATGGAAAATTGTCGCCTAGCACACAGACTGAAATCACAACCTATGGTATTCCTATCTACCTAACTTCATGGAGCTGAGCACTTTTTGAGAAGCTGACAATTGTGCAGTTACTCAAGAACTCCCCAACATTCTATGGAACGTGAAGGTTCATTACCTTGTTCACAAGAGCCCTCCACTGGTCCGTATCCTGAGCCAGCTCAATTCAGTCCATACCAAACCATCCCATCACTGTGAGATTCATTTTAATATTATCCACCCATCTGTGGCTTGGTCTTTCTCTTGGGTCTCTTTCTTTCAGGATTTCCCACCATTATCCAATATGCATCTTCCTCTCTGCTTTCATGCTACATGCCCTGCCCATCTCATCCTCCTCGACTTGGTCTCTCCAATTGTACCTATCAACGAATACAAGTTATGAAGCTCCTCATTATGCAGTTTTCTCTAGCCTCCTGTCAGTTCGTCTCTCTTTGGTCCAGATATTCTCCTCAGCACCCTGTTCTCAAACACCCTTAGTCTATGTTCCTCCCTTAATATCAGAGACCAAGTTCCACACCCATACAGAACCACAGACAAAATTATAGTTTTGTATATCCTAATTTTTATGTTTTTAGACAGCAGATGAGAAGATAAAGGGTTCTGGACTGAATGGTACAAGCATTATCCAAATTCAGTCTCCTCTCGATTTCCTAATCAAGTTTCAATTTGATACTGTCATTCCCAAATATTTGAAGTGTGCCACATTTTCAAAGCGTCTGTGAGCTTTATTTATGTCATGATTTTGCCAAGCATCCTGGTGATGAGACAGCAACATATACTTAGTTTTCTCTGGATTTACTTACAGACCAATCTCCTTACTAGTGTCAAAGTTATTGTGTTTTTCTTTGTGGTGTCTCTTATCTCCCGGTAGGTTCACATCATCAGCACAGATAACAGCTGATGTGTCCCATTTAATTCCAGTCCCACCTGGTTTTCCTGGACCTTCCTAATGACATATTCTAAATGGAAGTTGAAAAGCAGTGGCAATAGAGCATCTCCTTGTTTTAGACCATTTAGGATAAGAAAGTTAGCAGACAAATGTTTGCCAATATGGCCTTTGCTATAGGTTTTATTTAAACACATTTAATTCAGCCTAACTACTTTCATGGGTACCCCAATCATAAAGTACATAAATTTACTTCAAAGTAGGATCTAACTCTTGATGCCACAAGAAAACTGGCCATTTGCATCTGGCAGAAGCCCCACCCACAGGGGTCACAGCAGACAACTACTTTGTTGCTGCCACAGTGCTAGGTCATCATGCATTTTATTTATGAGAAATTGGCATATATAACACACACTATTCTTTCTTCTATGTTAACTTACACAGATGTGCTTTTATGGGAGTTCCTTCATTGTAAGATAGTGTATGATAACATTATTTACAGATATAAATATGTTAAGAATTAATGAAAGTTGGCACTCTGTAACCTATAAACAGTCCATAGGACTGTCACATAGGATGCTTTGTTGAAAACACAGGACTTCCCTTCAGTAAGTATGGTGTTCTGCAGCAGTTGCGTCCAAACTCTAAAATATTACTATCATGTAATTTAAAATTTGGGCACAGAACATACCTCAGGATCAGGTTTATTGTGGCCTGATTTGTATGTGCAGTGGTCCTTAGTATGGTTGTTTGATTGTTTTTCTGCTAACTTTGATTTTTGTATGTCTCCCTTTATATCAGGATACAGAGTGTTCACCTTTAAGAACCCATACCTGGGTAACACATGTGTGCCATTCCAACACTGGGCGTGCTCACGATCTTGTGCAGAAGCGATCGAGATTCCAGCTCATCAAGAACAGACGCAGGCTGCAGAGAGAATGGATGAAGAATATGATCATTATATTCAGGAAATTCAAAATGAAGAACTGTCCTTGCCAAGCAGAGGCTTCTGTACACTTCTGTGAGATTTGCTGTGTGATCTCAAGAACAGCTGACATTCTTAAAAAGAAATAAGAAACGTGTGACAAGCACATTTATCATATTTCTTGCATATAATAGTAGTTGCTAAGTTATTACAGGAAAATAAAAGTGAGAAGATAAACTTCAATTTAAAATGAGATCATAACTGAAGTGATTGTTAACCACATGGAAAGTCGCGTGTAAAATAAGGGAGCTAGAATGAGGTACTTCCAGACTATGAACCAGCAGGGCTGTACATAGAACATTTGATTTTCCATACACAGGATGAAATTCCTTGGATAAAAGGATGATGCTATGGATGACTTACTTGTATCATGGTTGCTGCTCCTGTGTATCCTTTTTTAGCTTACTTGCCATATTTTAAAGAAAAATGAAAGTAGGCTTATGAGGTCACCATACTGTCTATGTGTCTGTGAATCCCCCATGTCAACTTTTGAACACCTAGACAAGTCTTCATGAAACTTGTTATATACTCATACATCATGGTACCTGAATCGATCTGGATGGTGTACTTCATAAATACCTCCCATCAGTATGTGTGTCCCCCTATCATTGCTAAGCAATGACTTTGTGAAAACATTACCATGGCAATGAATACACACACAACAATAGAATTGGATGCATTATTTTTGTATGCAGTCCATGTTGTATCAAAGAAAAGTAGGCAATTGGTTCTTCCAATAACTTCTTATTTTCTAAATATATATAATTGGCTTTCTGTAAGAAATAAGTAGAAACATTGTTTCTTCCCTAGAGCTTACTGGTTGTTATAAACAAACACCCACTGAAGTGTGCTGGTAGCCAAGTTCCAGGATCAACATAAGAGTGAATCCCATTGTCAAGGTTAATATTAGCTGCCATCCCAGATTTTCCATGTTAAGCAACATTTATTACGTAGCCCTAGGTAGGATGGGAGTAGCATAGTCGGTATAGCGACTGGCTACGGGCTGGATGGCCAACGGGTTGGAGTTCAAGTCCTGGTGGGGGCAAGAATTTTCCCTTCTCCAAGTTTACATTATAGCAGCAAAAATTATTCTTAGACCTAATGATCTTTCTAAGAATATCCACAGATATCCTGGTCCTTAGAAATCTTAGTAGGAAGTTTCCAGAGTTGTTTTCACTACCTGATTTTCCTTTGATGTTTTTGTGAATGTTTGAGAAGTGGCTGGCATTGTAAATGTTCAGTGACATCTGCATACTCAGCTTTTCAGTTATGTCATGTCATTTTATCTGTGGAAGTCCCCGTGAGAAAAAGAAGGTTTTTGACAAGTAAGATCTGTGTTAAGAAATTACTGTATTTTGAAAATATATGTCATCTTCAGTGATACTGTTGTTTAATTTATTCTTGGTACATATCATATTAGTGCTTTCTTGCTATACACTATTATGATAGCAGCAAAACTGCACTTACATATCACACTACTGCACTTGTTTAGTATTTGAGTATATAAGGCAATAAACTGAGGTCATGTTTATAGTGCCTACAGTGTCTTAATAGGGCATCTGTTGTACTACCCTCAGAAATTGGTGACTACTGAATGCATGTACATAATTCATCTGTTATTTTACAAATTTGTGCAATGGATTGCTGGTGAAACATGCTCTTAGGAAAATATATTTTGTAAAAACTAAGGAAAAATATTTTTAAAACTCTTTTAACGTATTGTCCAAGAACTGTTTAGTATACTTGGATCTCAGATACACATTACTGTGATTAATCATATGTATTTTGTCCACCTCTGTAAGGTGTATGTGTGCATGCATAATCCATGGACTTTGTTCCGTAATATGTATCAGGGTAATGCTGAATATTTTGTTCAGGCCAGAAAAGATAAATAAACACACAAAAAATGGTCACCCTCTTTTAACGTGAAATTGTTATACTCTTTAAGATTTTCCAGCTAATATGATTGCCACATATTCTCAGAGTTATGCCACATATTTCAGGTCAGCATCACAGTGATAACTATAAATAATTTGAAACTAAAACTGTTACATAGATTGTGGTCTTTGGGGCTGACACTGTATAGTCTTGAGTGGTCTTGAGTATGTAAATGTTTCAGAGGAATCTGCTTCCTTTGCCTTCAGGGTTGCTTCAAGCACAAAGATGGCGGCAGTTAAGTTCCCCTCAAATACAGGTATTTGCCTGTAAGATTACATAGTGTCACTTCACTATCCAGCAATCTAAACTCTCACCACTGTGATAACCTTAAATCTGAAACTTTTATATTATGAACTGGTAGATGGCATTGTTGTGTAATCCCGCCATAGTGAGTCAGTGGAACACATCAGGTAGCCAAGAAAAAGGTTTAAAATGATATAAATGGACCAGGATAGTTCAAGACTAGAATGGTCATATTACACTGGAGTTTCTTCAGAGGTGTCTATTGAGCTTGTCACTTAAGTGGTTCACTTCAGCGGTGGCTCTTATGTAGTATTTTAAGAAAAGACTGAGAGGACATTTGCACTTAATAGAATTATTTTAGAATCTTTGTATGGCACTATAATCAGTTTTTTAAGTATTATGGGCACATAGGTCAACAGAGTTAACTGGCACATTTAAAATCCCCCATTCCCAAATGATATAGTTTAATTAAACTACCACAATTTGAAGGGGCACACGGTAGTGCAGTTGGTTGAGGGGCTATGCTACAAGCTGGAAGGTTAAGTCCCGATGCGGTCATTGGATTTTTTTTAAATTGACCTAATCCTTCCAGCTGCACTAAGGCCCTGGGGTTGACTCAGCCTCTAACAGAAATGAGTACCAGGAATTAATTAAATAATTTTCCTGGAGAGTAAAGCGCGGCCGGCGCGTAGGGCTGACAACCTTACCACCATCTTTGAGCCGATTGTGTAGATAATGTGGGCCCTCAACGTCTCACAACCCTATGGACTTTCATGGCATGTTACAGGGATAGCTTTACTTTTTACTTTAACACAATTCATGAATTTCCAGTGGATGCTTATTCTACTGATATATAGGAATGTTTTTGACCCTAATAATCGCTACAACTGAAAAACCTTTTTGGAATATATGCCTGATCCCCAGGGTTAAGCAGCAGTTAACTTTAACCCTCTGAGTCTAGAACTGTATGTAATTTGGCTATTTCTTGCCTGCCATCATTCTTAACATTACAGGCGAAAGCAAAGTTATGGAAAGCCATTGTGATAGTGTCTTAGCATACTATAGAACCTGAGTTGGCAAGTCACTAAACATGTTTTGTTATGTACCTGTATATGATCACTATACTCAACATGTTTGCTTGAATTGTGCCTTTCTAGACAATCAGATTAAAAAATATGATGTTTAGTGCATTTAAGATTGTGGATATACATCTGTATTCCTTTCTGGCAAATAATTAACAGGTTTAGAACTGTTTCATTCACTGTTCAAACTTAAAGACCAAGCATATGAATGTGATGATACCAACATAATTATTCTCAGTGTGGAAATATTTTAAACAGTGACATCATTTTGTATACCATACAAAAGGCTGTAGGATTTTGAATTATGTAGTAGACATGAAGCAGCCAAATCAGTTTGACATCACGCAAATTATTTTAAAGTGAAGTAACCATCATAAGGTCTGGTCCATAATTCTTTAATGTAGCCAGGTTCTTGAGAGGTTCTACTGAAGTGGTTCAGGACTTTATTTATAGCACTGTATAAGTGAGAAAATGTTGAGAAATTTGTTAAGTCCAGAGTACCTACAGTATATACATGTTGTTTTTTTTTATTTAGCCATTGTATTTATGATATGCATTGAAGTCTAGTAACAGCAGAGGTCATAGTGGAATTGTAAATTTCAATATTGTTATGCAGTGGATGAAAATGCATGAGCTTCTCTGAGTGATGTATTATTTGAGGCTGTAAAATATTATTGTAGCACTCACATTTAGAAGTTCTGTAGAGTGTTTTTTGTATTTATAGGCAAATTCTTCTGCATGTGTTTACTTGCAACTAGTGGCTTAGCTGTGAAGAAATGACTGCAGTGTGCATGTTGCTTGGGATCTGTTATAATACATTTGTGTCTTATGATATTCATACAAGGTGCTATCAGAAAGTTCCTGGACTATTATCGTAACTGCCTCTATGAAAGAGGATGAGATGGGAGGCCAAGGTCACACTTCTGCAAGCCTATTGCATGACAGAGCACTGCGAACACACACTGTTTTTACATGAGTGCTTTTTCAACTTTGTGTTTTCTTTCTTCTGCAATGGACGGCAAAATCAAGCAACATGTCTGCATAAAGTTTTACATGAAGCTCAGTAAATCTGCTACCAAAACCCTTGAAATGCTTTGTGAGGCTTTTGAAGAACATTCTTTAAGCTGGACAGCAGTTTTTGAAAGGCATTCATGTTTATAGGCCAGTCAAGTGTCAGTTGAAGATGAACGTTCAGGGCTACCAAGCACCAGTAAAACAACAGAAAATGTTGAGAAAATTTGAGAACTCATCCATGAAGACCATCGCTGAACAGTCCATGAGCTCATAGACACCGTTGGGATTAGTTACAGACTTTGCAGGAGATCTTAACAGAAAATTTGGACATGCGCTGCATTGCTGCGAAGTTTGTACCCTGACTCTTGACAAATGATCAAAGACAGCAGCGTATAAACATGTGTCTTGAGCTATGGGAGAAGGCTAACAAGGACCTAACTCTTACCTCTAAGATCATAATGGGTGACGAAAGTTTGATTTACAGTTATGATCCAGAAACACAACAATCGCCACAGTGCAAGAGCCCACAATCACCAAGGGCAAAAAAGGTGTGGCAGGTCTGGAGATCAACAAAAAGCATGCTCATTGTTTTCTCAATATGAAGTGGACTGTTCACATGAATTTGTTCCTCCTAACACTACAGTCATCTCTGACTTTTACTCTGGTGTTTTGAGATGCCTGAAAGACAATGTGCAACAAAAAGGACTAGAAATTTGGTGCAACCACAACTGGCTCCATCGTGACAAGACGCCTGTTCACACATCCCTGAAAACAGCAGAGTTTGTGACTAACAACATTGTTATCATTCCCCATCCTCCCTACTTGCTGGACTTAGCCCCCTATGATTTCGCTTTGTTTCCCAAATCGAAAATGAAACTGAAGGGATGACGTTTTGAAACAGTGTCTGACATTCAAAGGGAATCGCAAGCAGTAGTAGACAGCATTAAGGAAAATTACTTCCATGGTGCTTTTGAACCTGGAAAAAATTATGGGATCGCTTCATACATTCCCACAGAGATTACTTTGAAGGAGATGGCAGCCAAAATTGAGTAAGTTAAGCCAGCATATCTTTTTTGACCAAGTCCAGGAATATTTCAATAGAACCTTGTACTTTTGTATGTCAGTGATTCATGAACTTGGTCATTCGAATCTGTAAACAGTGATACTGCAAAACATGTGTACTTATTGTGTTTATAAATAATAAATGAAAACATTTTCCACAGTTGTGTTAATCAGCAACATATTGGTCTATGAATTACAGGATGCATGAAAATTATTGCTCTAAGGGACTGACACCAAGCTCTACCACAGTAGTAGTAGTTAATGGTATAAGTTACAATATTAATTTAATTGTATTTTATTTTTATAAATGGTTTTTATTAATATAGGCACTTTTATGAAACTACTGCAGTGTAATTATGTAATTTCTCCATAAATAACTGCATTAGGGATGGAAACAAGAGAGTAGTGTCCATGACATAGTCAATTTATACATTTGTCTGTCTTCCTGTACTTACAATGTCAACATATCACCACAAACTCAAAAGTGTTCAGGATGCATAAGATTGGAGGATGTATTTTTATGTATATACTGCAATATTTACATGACATTCAAGGTTATTTTCAAAGCATTCATATAATAATGCACACAGTCTAGTCCTGATCTTGTATCTTATTGTTTTAGTCACCTTGGTGTATACTACTGTTCTGTGTTTTTAACTAGTCAGATTTATTTGTAAAGTATATAAAGTGTAACACTTTATTTCAATAATGAAACAGTTCAAAGTGACAGTAAGTATGATGTGCAAAAATTTCAAATCTAACAAATAAATATATGTACTCTTACTTCACTGAAGTATTAATGTTGATTCTTACCATCTGTTTTCACTATAGGACACTCAGTATTTGTTTAATGGATCCCCACATTCAGTCCCTGTCTCCTATGGGTGTGGATTTTCTTGTGCACAGATCAAAACTGCCATCATGGGTCCAGACATATTTGCAGTCTTCAATTACTGGGAATAATGGAAACTATCTCATTGGTGCTTTTCCCTCACTTAACATTCAATGTCAGAAATCCAGAGTCAATAACCTAACTTTAATGTTCAGATCAACTGCTCCCGTAAGAAACCTTAAATGGGGTTTTCATTGCAGAAGTTCTAGATGTGATATTTGTCACTTACCTCATAATCCTGGTAATGTACCATACTTTTAAGCCTTGTTAGTTCTAAGATGTGTGAATTCAAATTCTGAAGCACTGGTATTTGAAGACAGCAGATTATGAACAATAAAGGGAGAAGATTAACATCAGCTGAAATGAAGAAAGGGAGTTTCTTGAAAGTGAATTAAAAGCGAAATTGATGAAGGGAACAAGAATAAAAATTGCTGTGTGAACTCTTATCAATAGGGCCCTGATATTTTGAGGGGTTTTGGTCGTTACTGCATATTCTAAACCTAAGAGCATATTTCTGCATATATGTTTGAAATTAAGGATAATTTCAATATTCTATAACAAAATCGGTTTTGCCTGTGTTTTGGACATCACTTGTCAGTTGCTATTCCAACTCTCTGAGTAACGGCACTTTTACCACTTACAATACAAGCAGGTAGCTTAGCTATTTTGAAAGGGAGGGGGGTGGGATTTTCCTGCATTTCATTGACCACCACAGCAGACAGTAGCATCAGAGGTTGGTCTTGAGAGAAGTCTCTTTGGTTAATGTGTTACACTTTTCCTTAATAGTCTGCATCAATAAAGTGTTCGTGTACTGAAAATGCCTAAAGAAAAGTGCAGCAGTAGATATTTAAAAAAATGATGGGTGTCACATGAATGTTCCGAGCCTTCGGCACCAGTGTATAAATACTGTCCAATCAAGTCAGTTGATGTAGAAATATCATTCTCAGCCTGTAAACTCATTTTGATGGACAACAGATGTAGTTTGTCTCCAGAAAACACTGAAAGACTTCTAGTTGCCTATTGTGATGCTACTTTCTGCAGTGAATGATACATGTAAATCGGTGAGTCTGAATAAAGTGACCTGCTTCTGAAGTGCATATTGTCCCGCTATTTAGCGCATAAAAATCCAGGCCCTAGTTATCAATAAATAAACAGTATGGGCCTAATGGTTGAACACATTCATGAAACACAGAATATGGTAAAATTAACACAGTAAAACATCACTTCAAATATAAATACTTTCAGAAACTCGTCTTACAGCACCACACACTAGTATTTTAAATGGAACATGCACAAGAACAAAAACTTTTCTAAAAAATAGATAATGCTTAATAATTTGTCATTTTATCTGTTAAGTGCTGTGAGGCATAATGTATAGAATTATATCCAAATCATTGCAAATGTTAGCTGCTCACCTGCATTAAAAGCATATTAATGATCACAGAGGAATAGCAATGTGTGGAAGAAAGAACAACAGATAGGTCCTAGAGAACATTATACAGAGAAATAATTGCTTTACTTCTAACATGTGATGCTTTGCTTCAGTTACATAGGAATGGAATTTTTCAAAGCCTCTTCTGCTCATTGTGTGATCAGAATATCAAAATGAACAAAAATAACAGGCCCAATAACTCTGAATATTACTCACTCCTTACCACAGTAAACCACCTCACTTCTACAGGCTTCCAAAGATACACAAACTTGACTCCCTCTTAAATCAATATTTAGCTTTGTTGGTTGTCCCTGTTTCGTCATAGCACACTTTATCCATATAATCCTCAGCCCTCTGGTTGGCAATGCAGACTCCTTTGTGAAGAACTCAGAACAACTCATAAAATTAATTCATGAGATCAACCTTCAAAACGAAGACTGCTTTGTAACTTTTATGTTAGTCTATTCACCATCGTACCAGTGTAAGAAGTCTTATAGGATCAGAATCAATATGGATCCTTCTTTCCCAGAACGCTCACCTTTACAAGTTGGAGTTATAATGGAATTATTGGACATCTGTTTAACAACCACGTATTTTCAGTTTGAGTATAAATTCAATAAGCAGAAAGAGGGTATAGCAATGGGTCAGTAATATATTTATGGTACATTTTGAGGAAATAGCATTGGATCCAACAGACCACAAAAATGCTAAATGGCTCACGTCAATGACACTTTCATGGTTTGGCCATGTGGGCCAGCAAGATCACAGCAATTTCTTCACCTCAGCAGCCTCAGATCTGCCATTGAATTCACAATGGAAGTGAAAGTTAATGATATTCTTCCATTCTTGGATGTCTTGGTCATGAAGAGGGGTCCTAAACTGGATATGAAAGTGTACTGGAAACCCACTCATACAGGTCGTTTTCTGCATTTCAAGTTCAACCACCCATATCACATGAAAAAGGGAGTTGTTCATAGTTTGATCAGTCAAGCCAAGGTCAGAAGAATCCAGCAAATACATTAAGAACATGAGACACAATTTGATGCTTAATGAATACCCACAAGAATTCGCTGACTCCATAATGAAGCCAACAAGAAGCAACCAACCTTCTTCAGATATAATATACCAGGGCACAATCATTATCCTATATGTTAAGGGTATCTCTGAGAAATTCAGACACACTGGAAATCATTTCAATGTCAGGATCATTTTCAAAACTAAACATGGGACACTGAGGAAAACTGGATCAGCTATAGATGCCCAGCAGATGCAACAGTGTGTACAGTGACTGTGACAGATGTTACATTGGTAAACAAGCAGACCTCTAGAAGTACACATTAAGGAGCACAAATATAACCTGATCAAAGATCTGCTTGAAAAATCAAAATCGGCCCACCATGCATACGAAGAAGGCAATGAAATATTGTGGCATATTTGCTCAAAGCAAGGAACTGTGGAGTCACAACAGCTGGTTGTTATTAAGCAACGGCCTGTTAACAACAACAGAGGAATGGTGTTTTCTGTGAAGTTGGTGCCAATGACTGTGCAAGCAGCAGTGGAATACATCATGCCATTGATAAGCATGCACTGACAGAGGAATGGTGTTTTCTACGTGATCCATGCCAAGATGCTGGGACAATTCGGGAATCTGGAGGAAGGGGAATGTCTGTTGTTATAAGGTGCTACCAAGCAATGGCTAGTGACGACTGTTAACAGATTCAGAAGACTAACCTAATGTGTTTTACATTGATTTGTGAAGTGTGTAGAACAGTAAGAGCATAATCCTTGTAGTTATGAGTTATGAGTTCAGTAAATCTGATTACCAATCCAAACCCCATCTACAGTCACTAAAACACATGACGGTATGTTGGAAAGAAGTGAACCAAACACAACCTACAGGAAATGCAAGGAATCCACCCACATGTCCCGGTAATCATCTAATGAGTCAACCCAGCTTGGACATCTCTCCCATCTGGACTTCTATTATTGTAGCAGAAGTCAGAAAACTACATCTCTGTCCAGTGCAGACTATGTGTGAAAATTGTTTTTATGTTGTTACCATACAGAGAATTTGTCTCTTTAGTCATGACTTCTGCTCTGGTTTTAACAATAGCTCTGAAATAGTGCATGGACATAGGCCCTAGACCTTTTTTATGTGGAGGCTTTTAATTATCTTAATGTTTGTCTTAACTCTTGCATATGGTTTATGTTGTGCTAGGTTCATATATCCTATCTTATGTTGGTGCTGGAGTCTGGAGATAGGGACTAGCCCTTATTGACTGGGCCCAAATGAGTAGTTCCACCTCAAGATTGAGACATAATCCAGCGTCTGAAACTTTGTGTTTTAAATAAAAACGGGATTAGGGATAATGTCCAGAAACACATTAACTGTATTAATCTACCATTATCACAAACTTTTAGATCTTACAAAAGTCCTGCTTTTGGCTGTACTGTAATTCCTTGCTCTATCATATTTGTATCCTTAGTTGTATGCTCATCAAGGTCAGTTACTTCTAATATAGAACCAATTACACTGGAAATTATGTAGAATTTCCTTAAACATCCAGTTCTTAGGTTATTACACAATGATGTTTCAGCTAAATAGGGCATATAGCATTATGTGAGATGGAAGGTCATGAACTGTGGTGAATACAAAAGATTTTGGAAGGAGGCAGTCATAGATTATTTGAAAATGCCATGTTGGCACATGCCTGGATAGACTAAGGAAAACCATGAAAATGCTGTCAGGATAGCTGGAAGTGTGGTCAATATTCAAACTGAATACTTCCTGTATACAATTTCAGTATAATACTGCTACCTGCTGTCCTTAAATGTCTAAAAATAACAGTTACATAATGAATGGGGTCAACAGTCAAGAGTTATAAACACTTTTAAACTGTATACATAGCATCAACAAATAAGGCAACCAACATATGATAACAAGACCAGTTCTCTCTAACATGGACATAATGTTTCATTCACGCGATATATTTACATACAGAAATCATGTCCATTAAAAATACTCAAGATATTCAATGTCAAGTGTCTCATTAAACTATATTAGATTCTGTTCAAGAACTTTTTAATGTTCATTCTTTTTGTTGAGTAAAACTGTAACTGAGACATGGAATTATATATACTGTGTAATTATGAAACCTGGGTTTCTTTTATTACATATAGACCTAATATAAATTTGAGATCACTTGTTGCCTGTTTATATCAATGAACATTTGAGTCTTGGGGCCCAAAAAAGATTGTACTGGTCCGTACTACTACATGTGTGTCACTGAACATGTTCTTGTGCATTACAGAACCTCTTAAGTTTAATAAGTTCACCAACAATTTGTAATAATGTACCTTGCTGATTTAAAAATTATGGTAATTTGGGATGTGGCATCATGTATTCTGGGAGACAGATACAAAGTTTTAAGAAACATGCTCACTCCATTTTCAGGGTAGGCATGACTGTATGCATAAATACCACACGATCACCCTTCATATTTGATGTGGGTGAAGGATCAGCTTTATGCTCCACCGTTTGTATCCTGAAGCAGCAACTCTTTATACTGTAGTTCGACAGACACCTATACCTGATTAAATCAGATCTTTCTGTTCCAAATGTCATGGATCTGGTGAGGTAAATGTTAATGTTTAAGGAAAATGGTAGACCAATGTAATTTATAAAATACTTCTTCTTAATTTAAGACATAAAGGATAAATGTAAGAGCACTTTCTGTGCTTCACTTGGGAAGGAGAAAGTCTTGATGACGTGTATTGAGAGCCAGGAAATTTTACCATCTATTGATTCCAAAATTATCATGAGTATAGTTTTTCTTTCACATAAAAAACCCTTATAAAAATCCTGATGCTACTGTCCATCCATACTGTTCATCAATTTAAACAAATTAGGAAAGGATTTTAAGGTATCTTGGAAAGGTATTAACTCAACTTACTTGAAATGGGTAAATATTGGAAATACATAATGAATATTTTCTGTATTTTTCTTGTGTGTGTTTAAATCCAAAGCAGAATTGGACTATATACTTTCTTCAATACATTTCACATCTATTCTCAAAATTACCTGTATTTATAAAACAGTATATAGCATCTATACCATTGCAATATCCTTACAAATATCATAAGAATTTTCAAAAGGAAAAACTTCTATATTAATTGTGGAAATAAATACTTGCTAAAATCCCCTGACTCTAGTCACAAGTTTGTAAACAGATAAAATATTTTTGTTTATTCTTTTAAGCAGTGTGATCTCTCACAATTATTTCATTTCATTTCATTATTCTGTTATGTACTTATGATATTCATGCATCCCTCTCCGTAACAGGCGCTTTCTTCCTCAATCATCCTCGATAACACTCGGATCCAGCGGTCATCACATAAACACACTATATTCTTCTAAAGACACATTTTACACAGTATTCACAGTTTTAACCACTAGGTCAAGGTGTAAACACACAGACTTCACTAACAAACCAAATGTCTTCTCTAACATGACGAAAAAATATTCCACAACCTCACATTGGCGAAGGTACCACGTTTTGTTACTGGTGACCCGTATATCACATGTGAAGCAGGTTATCATGGTCATCTCTTCATCATGAGACAATGTACGTTACAAATTATGGCATATCCAAAATAGGCGATTCAGTCACTGATCAACTGTCATGATTTACTGAGAATAATCAAGACTGGACTGTTCGTTCAGTAGTTGTTGGGAAGTAAGGAATTCTGTAAGTTAAAGCTATAGAAATTATTATAGACCACATTGGAGCCACTGTCCTTAGACATATTAAGTAACATGTAAGTGAACAAAATGCTGATGATGCAAGCCATGCACATTCCAGTTACATATTGAACTAAAAAATACAGTTCACAGAAAACAATACTGTACAAAAGTTGTACTCAGCTCCAGGTTATTAATATGAAAATAACTGGAAAGTGGTTATAATATTGAATCGTACATATACTGCCTTGTGTAGTGAACTTCATGCTTACATTGCTCTTATGGGTGATCCACTAGTCCAAAACTCCAGCAAATCAAAATCAGAATAGTGCTTTCTAGTATTACTGAAATAACTTCATTCACTTGCAAACAGCAATTCAAATAATGAAAATAGTATATTATTTTTTGTAATTCATAATGAATTTGTAGAAAATGAATCACAGTGTAACATATCCAACAAGTTTATGCTACTCAGTAACTGATTCTAGCCTCACTTCTAATTCCTGCCACCTCTCAAACAAAACATGCAGAAAAATGCAGGAAGATTACTACTACTGCTTCTTTGGGATAGCACAGAAGTTAATTCTTATACGCTTCGGTAATTAACATTCAACGCCATTAGGTAATGTCTTTGGGGGAAAAAATTCAGTCATAATACATAATAAATAATTTGATTCAGTAATTTATAAGGAGTAACAATTTTTACTGCCACTTTCTTGATAATATTGACATTGTGTAATACAATATAAATTCTCTTCAAATCACAAAAGAAGTGTAGAGAACTGCAAAAGTCCACTGATACTACAAGTTGGTCTCTAGCTCAAGAGATGTTTAGAAACCCCACATACAGTGGCATGTTTCAAAACAAGTTGAATGGGCCTCCTTGATCTCTAATGTGGCCTTATTTCTTCTGAAAATTTTAAACACTCTTGTCCTAAGACTAAGAGTACCTTACACGTCCAAGCAGTATAACCAACTTTGTTAAAGCCATCTTACCACCCTCTAACAATAAGCCCCAGAAGCATATGGAGTGGTAAGGCTGATGAACTGACATCTAAAATGTATCCAATACAATAAATTCTTCTTCATTCACAAACTTTGGACACCATTTTCTCCATTTCAACATCAGTGTCAATGTCATGATTGACATTCTCTTCCACAGAATGTTTCTGATCGTTGGCGAGCCCACCTGTAGCACCAAAAGGAGCAAATCCTTGACTAGAACTACCAACAACAGGGGACGCTTCTTTTGAATCCGGAGCACTTTGAAGACTGGATGCAGGCGGAGATGAAGTAAGCTGAAATGCAGGATCAGCAAGGTCCTCGAGACCTTCTGGAGTTTTCAGTTTACTAAGCTCTTCTCTCAACTGACGAAAGTGCCGCTGAAAAAAAATATGAATTTATGTTCTGTATTCCATTCTGAAACTAATATCTAGAACTGTAGGATCACTGTCTATGGATTAAATACACCTTTATAAAAGTCAGAATTTTAATTCAAACACAAAGAATACTTATGTATTTACAGATAATGCGTTGCTTAATGTTTACAGTTTGTTGCACCTAATTCGCATACTGGGGAGTGGAGTCCAGTTGGGTTCACTCGGCACGGCGGCCACTGATCGGCCTATTGTACTTGCCCCGGGTGATAACGATGGAGAATTGTGTGCAATGAAAATTGGCAGGGGAAACCGAAGTACTCGGAGAAAACCTACCCCAGCACCATTTTGTCCACCACAAATCCCACTTGACCAGACCCGAGTCACTGGGAAGCCAGTGACTAACTGCTTGGGCTATGGCGCAGCCTTTGTTGCACATAACTGTCAATGTTTATTTAATCAATGTATTCACAGTCTTTCTCCCTTTAAATGTTACAAATTTTGGCCAAGCATAAAAGAAGACTATATACTCACACATGGCTAAATAGATCTGTATTACGGCACTTGACATGAAGAGCTGCATTGGTGGCTACAAAGCATAGAAACCAATAATAATACAAACACTACCTTGAGAGCCATTGCGTTCAGAGAAATGGCTCTTCCAGTACGCCTGTCTCCACACTGGGTTTCCATGTCAGAGATCCAACCTTCAATCTGATTTAAAATTTCTTGACGCTTCATCCAAAAATGTGTATGAATGACCTATAAAACATAATATGTATTGATGTATGATGTATTTATTTTATATATTATATTTTTAAAAAAACTAGTATACAAATATAATATATTTAGTAAAATGTATACGATGAATTCATTTTATATCAAAGAACTGTATGATCAATATTTATTTTATGTAAAAATCTCATCTTGAATTTTATTGAAGTTTTAATGTTTAAATATTAGAGAATAACTTTATTATGACGTAAATAGTTTTTGTTATAAATTATACATAGATTTTATTAGACAATTAATTGATTGCATTAGCAAGATAATTTGACACAATTCTGTATCTAGGCTTCGGCCTCAAATGGATGTGATGGAACAAAAAATTAAAATTAAAGTTATAATAACCATGCTATTTTATTCATAACAGGCCATCATGCAATTCCTAAATTTTATCAAGCTACAGTTATAATTCAGACTTTTAAAATGTCAAAAAATCTGAAACACAAATATTTGCTAAGTATTAGATTATAAATAGCATACAGGGGATTTTACACTGCCTCCTGAGGCAATCTACAAAGAACACAGGATTTGGGAGCTGAAAGATGTTGGGAAGACACATGGAGACAATAAGTTATACACAATACATTTTATTCTTGTGTAACACCTCAATAATATTATTCTAGGATCTTTTGCAGGAAAGAACAGCCACTGTGCTACTGATATCACATATTCAGTTATCATTATATGCCATACCATTTATTTTTTAAACATTCAATTTGTCATACATACCTCTCTGAAACATGGACATGGATTTCTAACCTGCTCCAGCATAGCCCACTTAACAGTAGCCTGACAAATATTGGAGTTATATTCTCGTGAACTCTGGTTGCCAGAAGGAGTTCCTCTGGATCGCTCATAGCCTGGTTCATTGAAGTATGGTTCAGGAACTAAGATTAGGGACTGTATAGACACTAAGACCTACAAGAAAAATGAAGAAATAAACCATTGTGATTAATGTTTCACTTATGACCTTACTGGCTTTTCTGCCCTCTGACCAACTGGTTAGGTGAATAAATCCAATTCTGAAACTGAAGCATCCTTGATGTTGATTCTGCTATTCCCAGCAACAGCTGCACATGGCTTACCATCTGGATCCACTGACCTGTTTTGTAGCCACCTAACCAAGAGAGTATTTAATGTTCAATTTTCTGGAAAATTTTCCTCAGCACTTGCTGATTTCTTAGATGGAATGCAGATCATGCTTTTCAACATATTTATGTAGGATATGTGTGTCAAACTGAACGCTACAAGGTGTCTTCTTTATGCTGATAACAATATTTGATGTCATCAAAAATACATAAATGATTTTACTGCCTGATACTGACATTCTGCAAGATATATGTTGTGTTAACCTCATGAAATGTAACACACAAAACCATGTTTTAATCTAACCTTTTTTTTTTTGTGCTGATTCTATACTGGCCACATGCCTGCTGAGCAGCATGTAAATAAGGAACCAAATTGTTATATCATTGTTGTCAATGACGAATCTCCTGTGGCTCTAAGTTCATAATGATGAACTAGTTAATTACCATTAAGGTCACAGTAAGACAGGTTAATAAGCTTCAAACCTGCAGGGTAACAATTTTCTTTGCAATAATTTATCTCCTCCTGTATTCGTATAAATTTTCACCACTTGCTTAAGAAACCTACGCCTTTATTCAGTTACGATTATGAAAATCCTAGAACTACATATACAAACAAAACAAATACCTGTAAGAAACTTGAAGTTTGAGCATTCCATTTTTCTTCTGGCCGTCCATGCCATGTATTGAGCACACTTAAGCACACTTTACCATCATTGTAGAGGTTTGGATTGAACCTGATAGTGTGATGTCCAGTGGTCTCCAGGTTGATGTGCATTGGAGAATTAGGATAGTCAGGTGGAAAGTACACATCAAATTCAAAGCATCCATTGGCATATGGAGTTTCAGCAGGTCCAGTTATCAGCACCTTGGAATGAGAAATCAAAATGATACACCTTCAGAGTAACTGGAGCCATAAACTCTACAATTGTACATTCAGAAAAGCTCTGTACAACAGTTCAAGAAAGCTATTTTTCTGGCAGGTTATGATCTCTAGGATAAGTACTGCCAATATTAATGGCTGCAAATTGAAGCCTGATTCAATTCAATCAAATCCACATTACCACAGTTCATTTCCTCAAGATTCTCCAACATCTATCTCAGTCATAATTTTCGAAGTGGTTTCCCCACTATAAATCTAAATGTTTCTCTTGTTACTTCCATCCGAGCTACAAGCCCTATGAAACCCCTCACTAATGAAAGAGCTAATATTGATTTGTTTTACTATTACAGCAAGTGGATAACAACATGTGCATACTGTGATAGTCAGCTTTTCTTGCACAACAGGAACTCATGAAGTTCTAGCAATTTCTCAGCCCTCAATGAAGAAGTTTTCAATATATAAGATCTAAATTTGAAAGACCATATAAATAAAAACCTAACCTTCAATGATCAAAATGTAATTTGATGCAAATTTCCTATAATGAATATATTTTGCCTAAAAAACTATATGAAGTATAAGTCCCTCAACAGTTTCTCTTACTTAAATGCCATCCTCAACCATCTTGTGGTATTCCTTGTTTAAATGATGAATTACTTGTCCCTAGAAATAATAATTACTTTAGTGCTGACAGAAATGGCAATGGTATGGGCAAGCCTGTCTGGAGGCTCAAATTTATCGACCCTACCAACAGAACTGCCACTTCAAGGCTAATAACCAAATGGTGGGACTTCATGTTGCTTTATGCTTGCATGGAGGGCATGTGGCTGCATAATTGGTTGAGGCATTATGCTACAAGTCGGAAGGTCACAGGTTCAAGTCCCAATGAGGTGGATTTATTTTTCAATAGACCTAATCCTTCCAGTCACACTATGGCCCTTGGGTTGACTCAGCCTCTTAACAGAAACGAGTATGCTTGCATGACATAAAGGTTCTTTAAACTAGTTGCACTACTGTAATGGTAAATGCATAGTCCACCATTCCAACAGCCTTGCAGTATTAAGGGATTTCAAATCCTCAATTCTTGGACTACAAAGGTTAATGCTGATGACAATGAGAAACTATCTTACCTTCATAATGTCAAGACGATCAGTATCACAGCGAACAAACACGGAACTGCTGTAGGATAAGGGGAGAGATGTTGACAGAGTGACTGTTTCCTGTGCCAGCCTCTTCACTCTTGAAGGGTGACTCCTTTCGCCTGCTGCACGCATATTTGACTCGAAGTGATATGAAACAACAAATTGGTACCCACCTTCACTGCACTCTGTTATCATCTCGTATGTATCTAGAAAGGAGAACATATACTTATTTAACGTTATTACAAAACAATAAAGATCACACACACAAAACTATCGTGTTTTATTACACACAGACCATAAACTACTTTTATGACAGGACTGACTACTACAAAAAATTTATTCCAGACCCAGTATAACATTCTGTAGTATAACGTTTTAGAATGAAAAGACGTTACCACTTAACCCTCATCCTGCAAGACCATGTTTTGTCAGCTGTCTGCAATGGCTCATTCAGTATATTCATAGCTACCTTTTATATCTGCATACCATCTCTTCCATTCAAAACATGAGAACAATGCCCATATAAGCCCACCATATCTGAGACTGTGCAACATGCTGTTAGGGTGAGGAATTGTTAGCCACCCTAAGAAAGAGGACCAACAAGTAAAAATTTATGGGAAAAATAAAAGCTGTAAATGGATTTTACACAGCAATTATAAATTCCAAAGTAACAACTTAAAAATACATTACACCCCATTCTTATTAATCTATAAATAACATACTGCAACATGAAATACAGTTTTCAAGTATATTTCTGTGTGGACAAATATAAGTGCTGAACAACACACATTTGCAGAGCTGAAGAAATGCTAACTTAATTCACCATTGAAAGAAGTCATGCCTTCGGTAATAGTACAGCTAATCCTGTAACAGGCTGTGGGGGCCCTTGGGATTGTAAGACATTGAGGTTCCCATATTATCTAGACAATCAGCTCATAGATGGCAGTGAGACTGTCAGCCTTACGTGTGGCTGCACTTTACCCCCAGGAAATTCCTGGTACTCGTTTGTGTTAGAGGCTGAGTCAATCCCAGGAACACAGTGCAGATGGAAGGATTAGGTCAATTGAAAAAATTAAAGACCTCATTGGGAATTAAATCTGCAACCTTCCAGTTTTTAGCATGGTGCCTCAACCAACTACACCAAATAATACTGTGATGTGAGGGTTAAACTACAATAGTGGAGTGAGAAAAGACAGTTGTTGCTATGCAACAGCACAGTAAATGCCTCCATGCAGCAACAAATGCACACGTAAAAAAAGGTGCTGTTGGGTCAGCAGGAAAACAGTGTTTTTTATGCAGTCTGTGCAGAGACTATATAGTAAAGACTATCAGAAGAATTTAACCCGTCACAGCCATGAGGAGTTGAGAGATGGTAGCCAGGTGACAGTGACATGAGCACAAGAGCAGAAGAATATATATTGCCGAGAGCCGTTACCGGGCAAAGACTGGACAAGACACAGAGAACTCTGTGTGTGCTGCAGTACAATGATCTGCAGTGTGTATGATCTGTGAGTCTTATAATTACATGTGGTTATGAGTTATATGTGTTCAGTAAACCCAGTTACCAATCCAAACATTGTGCTCAGTCTCCAAAATATGTGAAAAAATAAAAATGATATATAAAACAAACAGTATACATCAGTTTTTAACTTGACAGCCATAGTTTCTACTCATCACAAATGTACAAACAAGTATACATACCAAACTGTAACTGCTTCATGACTTCCAAGTACCTCTCTTCCAGTGACCTCTGCAGAGGACATTCCAAGTTGCCTGACAATGCACTGTCTTTCCCTGCTGGAGCCTCAACTTCATCTTCCAGTACAAGACGATCAGTAGCAACCTGTAAATTATATAAAAGGATGCAATCCCTCATGTTACAATGCTATACTGTTTGTCAAAATTTACTTGCTGAAACCTCATTTAAATAGTTAAAATGAAAGTGAAAAGACTAAAACCTGACAAATATCTACATGTATTTTATATTCTAAACCTACATTTATCAGATTCTCCAAAAAACTTTATTTAATATACATGAATATCTCTGTCATTAACTTCTATAACTTTCGGTATGAAACATCATTTGATTTCTCTGTCAATGAATCAAGTAAGTTTGTGAGGCAGGCCTGAAGCGATCTGATCTGGTCGACACATAAGCCAGCTCCTTCCACTATATGTAATTCATATATGTGTTAAAAATCAGAACCAGAAAGCAAAACATTTGATTTATTGGGCCCCTTCACATAATATATAAGGCTTCTCATAAGGGTCTATACGTTTATTCCAAAACATTTCTTCCATCTAGTATGCACTCAAGATAAACTTCAATGTTTGTTTAGGCCACAAATTGGTCACAGGATGTTCAAGCAAACTTTAAGAACCAACAGATGCAGAATTCAGTAACCACAGTTCCCAATTATGTGACAACTGAACTTTAGTATTTAGGTAGAAATTCACCCTGTCTGTGTTTGTGTGTCATTACTGTACCCACAATTCTCAGAATGTGGAAGTAATTGCATATGTTAATATCTTATAGACATTAACATCCTGGCAAGGTTATCAACTACCATAACTGAGACTGTTCATAAGTCTCCTCAGTCTCAAAATAGGTCAAAATCTCCACCTTTCAGATTTTAACCATTCATGATTACCTTAACACCTCTCTTGATGATAAATACAACCTCTACAGTCGAACAGCTCTAATAACCTAGGAATCAATCATTAATCTTACACTGTACATGCAGGTGAGTACTGATTACATGAAAAATACAAAATATAGTATATCTGTCCAAGAGTGGTAAACATGAGAACTAACAATAGAGAAGCTCTGTTATGCTCTTCTTGATTAATTTTCCCACACCAGCCACCTTCAATTCCATTGTTAAGAACTAAGGTGGTGACATTGTGGGACACAAGCTGGTGATATTAAATAGTTTTATTTCAGTCTTTCTAATGTCAAACAGCTGAAGGCATAAAGAACAAATAAACTATCCAAGATGGGAGGATTATAAGAACTTTATTATGTTTTATTCAGTTTCATAATTAGGATTGATGACTTCAGTTGCTGTAACAAATTGGCATAATCTTAATTCTTGTAGACTACAGTTAAACTGAAGTCTGTTAACAGAGAAATCTGTGCTTTGTAACATTAAACTGGACTGCCAAGAAGTAACCTGTCCCAGTGCTTTATATGATGAAAAGCAAACACGTGTAACATAATGTAATTTGTTGGTGATTGTTTCTGCAAAACTCTTCAAAAATTTCAGATCCCATAAATTCTGTGTACCTGTACAAGATTGGCCGTCTCCTGAATGTCAGGAATAAGGAGTGCCAATCCCTCATCCTGCTCCAGTTCATCCTGATATTTGTTTGGCAACCTTGATTTTCCATTGCCTTTTGATTTGTTGATCCTGAAAATGAAATGCTCTTTTAACTCCGAGCCTGATGTATAATGTATCAAATACAGGCAATGGTAAACATAGAGACATCAGAAAAACAAGAGAGAACATGTAATGATAATGACCATTATAACCAGCACTTCTTTCCAGTCAGTACACATACTGGAAAACTTTCCAAAGTCACTCATCTGTCAGTGCAAAATACATCTCAACTCTTGACCTTAAACCCGACCATAGGAGTACTGGCTAAAATGTTTCTGGAAAAAGTTCTGATTATTCAACAGCTGTGGTGGGGGTGGGGGGTGGCGGTGACAATGACAACACAGGCTTTCATGGTGACGTAACACGAACATATATTTAGTGAGAATAAAATCTGAAATTCTAGACTTATAATAACTTTGATATATATTTTCTACAATAATTTTAACAGACGTATTTTCTACATAACTGCTGCTACACCACTTAACAGTGAAATGATTTTCCTTCAAACCATTCACTTCAAATATTAAAAACATTACCAATAACTGTTCTTTTTTTTTTATTTTAATAAGCATTACATATATCATTCCACATAAAACAACTGAGTCGTGTTCACTTACTTGAGGCGTGAAGCGTAAGTATTAACGCAGTTCTTCATCTTTGTGAGCAGACAAATAACTGACAATTCATCTCCCTGAGCTGACTTCTGCCTTCTGTTTTGAGGCAGTAGGAGTGATACAAGTTGTGGACTAAGTGCCATTGCCCGAAGAAGTTGTAACACAGCTCGATATAATGGTATGTGCCTAGCCATATCCAGAACTGCAACCATAAATGTTACATAGTTTAAAAGTGAGAAATTGTGTGCAAGATTTCTGGATATGAAATTCGAAAACATTCCAGATATCATGAACAATATTCTCAATATTTCTTCATAAATGATTCTTTCTATATTTATCATTCCAAGAATAAAATTCTACACACACATACTAGCAAGTATTCCCAGCTAAAGAAACCTTTTACTTCTGTATCATATAAATTTTATGGAGTGCATACGCATACAAACACAAAGCAAATATGCTGAAAGCATATGCCTATGTGATATGAAGGGTCATGTCTCAAAGACTTCAGTTTGTGCTCTAAACTTACCAGAATCATTTCGAAGGTATGAAGACAAAGCCGGCAACAGAGAGGATTGTTGCAAGAGGTCATGGAATAACATGGGTAACTGTGGTTGTTCTGGGCCGCTTTCACTTTCGCTTTCGCTCTCATCTTCATCCTCTTCAGCAAAGAAGTTTGGAGGAACTGCCCCACCCGGATTAATGTAACTTGACAGCACCTATTAATGAACAAGCCATATGCCGTGACGTTTCAGCTGACGAACAGTATTTCATCATACAGAGTATTCACAGTTTCAACTAATTCTCTGGTAATGAAACCCAAAGGTATAACTGTAAAAGCTAAAACCTGCTACTGAACTTGTTCCCAAGTGCTTCAATGCCATTTCACTTTCTTGCATCTTATTTCTCTAAGATTTACCGTATTTACGTATGTATAGGCCGCACATTTTTTGCCAAAAATTCAAGAGGAAAACTGGGGTGCGGCTTATATTCGAAATATTCGAAATCACACTTCATTTTAAAAAAATTAAACGTTGCCAAATTTCGGAATAAATTCTACTCCTGAAATAATATTCCAAGAAAATTATTTTTTCTATAATTTCTGTCTGAAAATTGTGCTGCGGCCTATACATGCGTAAATATGGTATTTCATTGGTATCCTCTTTATCTCCTCAGTCTTTCAACAGGTTAATTCTCCCCACCACAATCCCACAGGCATTTCTTATCTCCTGCTACATGGACTACCCTAACAATAATTGGTCAGTTGCATTAAGCACAGGTTTCTCAATACAACATTCTTTTCTTGAGCACTGTTTTCAAATACATGCACTTTTACATTTTCCTTTCAGAATAAGAGAGAATATTCCACAACGAATAAAACAAATGGTATACACTTCCCTCATGCATGCAACGCAAGAGCTAAGCAAATGTGACCCATGTAACTACATAAGTTTAACTTGGTGGAAAAGATTGTAAACAAGGTCTGANTACTTTTCTGTCTGAATTAGATTTTGCAGTTGTTGTGAGGCTGATTATTTCATAAATTGTACCAGCTATCTTTCTGTCGCTTAGATCACCCAGAACTTTTATTCTTTTATTGTTTCCTTTTCATCAGCTTGCTATAACATTTTATAAACATCAGTGGGATTGTAAGTTTTGAGGTTTTCACGGCGATGACTATGAAGAAAGTCGTCTTCTGGGTTTAGGCGCCGTGTATTCTTCGTTTTGGCCAAAACGAAGAATACACGGCGCCTAAACCCAGAAGACGACTTTCTTCATAGTCATCGCCGTGAAAACCTCAAAACTTACAATCCCACTGATGTTTATAAAATGTTATAGCAAGCTGAAGAAAAGGAAACAATAAAAGAATAAAAGTTCTGGGTGATCTAAGCGACAGAAAGATAGCTGGTACAATTTATGAAATAATCAGCCTCACAACAACTGCAAAATCTAATTCAGACAGAAAAGTAACTTAAATTGTGAAAAATTATCATATGACTGCTCAAAAAGACAGCTTGAGAACTGAGTATGAACAAGGAATTCAGAAAGACAATTTCTCTCACTATGCCAGAAAGAATCTTCAAGAAACTGCAGACTAACTATTTAAATTTTCACTTTAAGCAGTATATTACATGCATAAATTTCTAATTGCATGACCTGCAAACGACTTGCAGACATGCCAAATTTTTAAGTTTGTTAGCACAAAAGACAAACATGAAGGTTTACCTGCAGCAGCACAGTGACATGTTCTTCTTCACTACGCTGGCGTAACAATGCTTGTTCCACATTCCATGACTGTGTAGTACTACCAGTGCCAAAACCAGTTCCTTTAGCCCAGTATAAATGTGACTTGTCATCAGAGTTTCCTAGGCTGTCTTGTAAAATAGCAGCGGCCTTTGAGACAGCAGTGGCTTTTGTGGCAGCAATGACCAGCTGAAAGTGAAATTCATACTATACTGTGAGACTTGAGGTTCTGATGGCTGTGACTGAAGAAATTGTCTTCTAGGATGTTATATGTAGTCTGGTAAACATCCATATGTGTTCTGAAGTAATTGCCTCCATTTTCAGGGAAGAAGGGAGAGTAAGTTCCTCTGAGACACTGGTAGTATATCCCAGTAGTTAGCATTCTTCATTCTGTTTTATTTATATTCATAGTCATCAGACTTTACATTATACACAAATTCCTACCATGTGTGTTTCAATCTGAAGAAATGTGAACATATTACTCTGTTTCAGCGACACAGCAATCTTTTGATATTTTACAGTATAATTCCATGGGTATTAAAACCCAAGAGCCACTTCATTAATCCAATTACTTCTTACTTATCAGTTCGGTTAATTCAAACCTACCTCCTGCTGAACTCCAGGGAGATTTACATGCTGAACTCCAGGGAGATTTACACCTTGTGATTGATGAGTAAGTACAGAGAGACAACCCAACAGCAGATGTATAGCACCAATATCAATGGTAGTACGCCGCAACAAAACTCCATCATCAGTTGTCAGGGGTGTGGAGTCAAAAAGTTGACGCAAGACTTGGAATGGTAATGTATGTAGAGAACCAGCAACTGGAGAGCTAAAAATATCTCCTAGGGATAAAATACGCTCAGAATTAATCTTAATCTATTCTACATCATCTAACCAGGCTGTATTAAGTATTACAGTGGAAGTTCAACTTCAACAAACTTCAGTCAATAAGCTCTATGTCAAGTTACACCCATTAGTATTAAATGAGAGGAGGTTGATTAGATAAAATAAAAAGACTGGGGGCATAAAATGTATTATTTTGGATGTTACCTGGAAGGACAAAAACCATGCTGCAGAAGCAATCTAGTGTAATCAGATTCTCCTGTGCTACTGAGGTATAACATTCCATATCCCTGACAAAATTATGCAGACTTACACCATTTTTTCTCTGAAGAGTAGTAGTATCTGTTAAGCAGTTTGTCATATGTGTACCCTTACTCCATGAATTATGTGATTTGTCTTCCTTGTATCAGTTAACAGAAATGATATTATGCACATCACCTAAAACACTACTGTATTTTATCAGAAGCAACATTTTATCACCTAATAATTATGAAATGGAGAAAATAACTATAATTTTATCTTCAGCTATTTTCACACACAAATTTACACTATTGTACTAGCGACATTATAACGGGATCCCCATTTAACATTTCTCAGTTCAAAATTTTTACCCATTTATGTTCACAAATCTTTTGTCTTGTAAATAAATACTAAATGGGGAATTTACTGCATGCTAATAAAACCACAAAGTTATGGAATTCATGGATTATTCCCCCAAATTTAACTGCTGTGTTCAACTATCATCTTACCATAGTCTGGCAGGCAAACCACTGATACATACCCCCTTCTCCATCATCCGTGACACCTAAAACCAGCCTGAGAAGACATTGAGCCTTTTTCTTGTCTCGAAGTAGAACTTCAGCATAGCCAGGTAGACGCAGGAATAAACCAAATGCTGCAAGGGAATGTGGAGGGACTGAAGGAGGTGGTAATGAGTTCGATCGATTCCCACCTGCATTGGGCGAAGAACTGCCTGCAGGAAGGGAATC
Organism: Cryptotermes secundus; assembly: GCF_002891405.2. Classification (NCBI taxonomy): domain Eukaryota; kingdom Metazoa; phylum Arthropoda; class Insecta; order Blattodea; family Kalotermitidae; genus Cryptotermes; species Cryptotermes secundus. The sequence goes on along the minus strand of NW_019740654.1, from coordinate 456,337 downwards.
TTCCAAGTCCTATAAACAGAAAATAAATGTGACAATAACAGAAGGTGGATCTCTGGGCTCAGAACAGAAACACTATTGGCTTAGTGCACATTAACACAAGAAATGAGAGCATTTATGAGTGCAAATGTGCATGATATGCACTTTGCTAAGTGAGACAGGCTATATGTTTGTGTCCAGTGGGGTAATTACGAATGTGCTTCAAGATGTTTTTATTTTCACCTTTTCCAATTTCATGGAAACAGCACAACAAGACATGTTGCAGTATAATCTGCCTGGGCACCTCATTTCCAGAGTAACTGATATTTCCTGTTCATACTGCAAAGAATAAAATGTGACTATGACTTAGAGAAAGAAGTAGAAAATATCGATATTTCAAAAGAACTATACGATCCTGCACATAACCTGACGGGTTGCCTTGGATGTGCGATGACAAAGGACTGCCACATGCTCACCCTGCACCAAAATGTATCAATCACTATAAGAAAGCGCTCCCAGTACTTACTGTCTAGGATACAAAATTTTATTTATGAATTTATGTGTTTCTTTGAAGCAAATTAAATGTGTAAAGGAATAAAAACATGCAATACAAGTAATTCTTAATATAAGATGCAAGGCAACAATGCAATTAAGTAGCTCTATCTTGCTCAGCACAGGTAGTCATCATCCTATATACAGTTTCCTTCTAATTCGCAGGGGAAGAACAAAAATATATTATTAGATGGAATTTGTTTATCAATTTGGGGGGAGAATCTGAAGGAGGGGGATGAAAACATTCGACAGCTATGGAGCAGGAAACTGAGAATTCATGAAAATGGTAAAATCTCGAGAAGTATATCTGAGAGGAAAGGATGTGTATAACTTTTCCCTAAATATGAGATTCTGGTTGCAACTTCCAGAGGTATACACTGTTTCTACACTTAGAAACAATTATAAAACATACGTTAACCTCATAGATGTCATCATTGGCATCCACTTTGACCCACTCTGCATCAAGAGCATCAGGAGTGGACACTTTATCTGGAGTAATGTAACGGAGTGTTTCAGGGTACACAAGAGGCAGATGCTGTGCCAAGAGAGCCAAACCCCCCTGCTGAGTGAACACCTGCAGAGGTGTTGGTAAGCCAGGGTATGAGAGCAACTGGTTACATTCACTCTTTGATGTGTCATCTGTAAGACAAACACATTTTCTGTGATAAATAGCATAATATTCATAACAAGTTGCATTGAAACCCGTCAAATGGCTCAAAATCTGCTTGTTAAAACACACAGAAATAGATACCATTTTAATTCTCATGTTCTCTATTAAATAACTTCATACACAGTAACACACAAAGTGCTCATACTCAGAAAGCAATTCTTGAAACTCATCCATTAAGTGAATATCAGATAAATGAAAATCAAATTTCTGTTAATATGAAGACAACAATTATAGATATGAGCTTATATAAAACTTACATATATAACTGCAAAAGAAACGTAAACATATGGTACACCTATAAGTACTTTAATAGAATTTAATATAATTTTGTAAAAATCATAAAATTACAAAGTAAAATGTTTATTCACTCAATATCCAAACATGTTTTGATTGCTTTTACCCCTGCAGTGCATAATGTAATTAGCAAAACAGTACCATTCTGTCTCTGTCCTGGTCAGTATCAAACCCTTAAACTGTTTAATATGCCACCTCAGAAAACTTAATGAGAGACAAACAACACATATTTTATACAAACTTTTACTGGTTATACATATAGGTGTCCCAAAAATGCATATAATATGTCTATCTAATGCACATGATAAATATAAGAATTTAATTTCCTGTGAAGCTTATACTGGCAGTATAATACATGACTACACAGTGTCATAATTCTTTTTGTTAAAGGTATTACAAGTTTATACGATAAATGACAATCCTGCAGTACTCTTGAGTGCTTTTACTAAAAGTACTGGTTAATAGAACACACCTGATAAAAGCTCTGAATGGAAACATGATGGGGTATTCAGCAAACAAACATTATTTATAACATAATCTGACAGTGTTTACTACATTATAACAAATTATAATGGCACACAAACCAATGCAGGGAGAATTACATGATGTATTTAATCTATTTATTAATGAACAGTACTATAGCAATCAAGCAGCATAAAGAAGGGAAGAGAATAAGAAAATGAAGTGGTACTATGTATTTGGTGATGGAGGGAACTGGAAACATGTAAATGGCTTGACATGTTTCACTATAGTAAATACTGTCACTTAACATTCATGGAATGAGGAGTCTGTGTGTACAATGGTTAATTTAAATACCTTTGGTGTCTTTATTTGATGAAGTTTTGGTATGCTGTGTGAGTGTGAGGGCAATACAAGGAGTGCTCAGGGATACTCCTTGTTCTTGTGCAAATGTAAGAAGTTGTGACAGTGTCATCTGGCCAGGCAATGACACACCAGGACACATAGGGTGCTGCAATGTCTGCTGAGGCACTGAGAACCCTGACACAAATGGTGCTGTGGGTGAGGCTGAATCTGCAAACAAGAAAGACATGAAACAAACATTAAACTATAGCATATTTTTTGTGATTGTGCAAACGCTGCAACAACTGGGTAGTTATACATTCAATGCCAGCCAGCCATCTGCACTGTACCATTTTAGAATTAACACTACAAACTCAATGTCACAGCCACATCATTAGTATGTATGTACTTGGTACATCCTAGGTTCAAATCTCAGACTGGGGACCAGCTATCCTCACTGTGCATGTATGGGTGATAGGGGGTTAAAAAACCTTAAAGCTATCCCTGTAACAGACCAGTAGACAGTAAGCTCACAGATGGAGGTCAGGTTGTCAGACTCATGTGCTGGATGCTCTTTGCCCCCAGGAAGATTCCTGGTACTCATTTCTGTTCGAGGCTGAGCCAATCCCTGGGCCATAGTGCAGCTGGAAGGATTGGATCAACTGACAAATCCAACAACTTCATTGTGAACTGAACCTGTGGCCTGGCTTGTAGCACAGTGCCTCAACCAACTATGCTTATGGTTGGCATTTCTGTTTCTCATCTAAATGCCAGGATAATATAACCAATTCCTTCACATTCCTACCCACTCATATTTCACTAATCATCCTAACATTCAACACCACATACCTGAACAACCAGCACAGTGTAATTAAATAAAGGAACAGACGTTGCTGTGCTTAATTAAGCATCACACCATATGACATATGAAGGAGTGGAGGTATGGCTCCATCATTCTTGACTGCAGCACCAGATGGAGGTGAGTAGTCAGCTTCACACTCCTGCTGTTTTACTCCTGAGGAAAGAGCCCCAAAACCCGCTGAATGGGATGCTATGGAGAGGAGAAAAATCTTGCTCCTGCCAGCAATCAAACCCTGGCTATCCAGCCCACAATCGTATCTATACTGACTCAGCTATCACGGCTCTTGTAATTAAATAAATAGAATAAAACATGCACTTCAATATTCCAGAAAACTGTTGTCATCTGCGATCTCAATCAGGAAATAAAACCATCATTTTCATACCTGTGAGCCCACTTGAACGGGACTTCTTAGCAAAAGGTGATCGGCTGCTACTGGCAGCAGCATTTTTTGCGTCCTTGACCCGTTTGTCCTTAGCTGTGACTCCTGCTGCCATAGAGAGCGGATCAACAAGCCCCACACCTATTTCCCACAGCTCCTTCCGTGAGTCCTTGTTGCCACTAAGGCTTGCCACATTATCGCTGACCTTGGTGTCTCCCAAGAAAGGAAGCAAATTTCCTGAGGCTAGAAAAGATAACAGCAAATAAATATAACGTACAACAGACTTCACACATGTACATGCTTGCATGTGTGTATACAGTACACAAAATTCCTGTCCATGCACAGCATAATTCAGCATAAGCACATAGAAAATAACAATAAAAGGTAACTACAGTGTCTCTTACGGGTAGTAATTCACAGTAAACCCAGCAATAACTTCTTCATACTAGTGAATAATTAGATATGTTACTTTCTATCAGTCAATAATCTGGTTTCCTGTGATAACTTCTATGTATTTGGAGGAGGGTACCAGAGAGGATATAGAATACAAAGTCCCCTTTATAGATTATTAACTGCTTTCTGGTAGGAGAAGACAGTAACCGCCACATTCACCGCCAGTAGAATCTTGAACTTCACAATGTGCCCTGTATTACGTAAAACTGGATTCATACACTCATACAACATGGAATCCTTAACAGAACATATATTAATCAGAGGAAGAGAACTCAGACACAGTAAACAAAATGTTGTTCAATTAAAAAAAAAAAAATTTAATTCACTTAGTGGGGGGTGGCGTCCAACTGGGTCCACTCAGCACAGCAGCCACTGATTGGCCTATTGTAGCCTGCCCCAGGTGATTATGATGATGGAGAATTTAGGGGAATGAAGACTGGCAGGGGAAACCGAAGTACTTGGAGAAAACCCGCCCCAGCACCACTTTATCCAGCACAAATGCCACCTGACTAGACCCGGGATCGAACCTGGGCCGCCAAGGTGGGAAGCCAGCGACTAACTGCTTGAGCTATGGTGCAGCCAAATTTTGTTTAAGTCAGGTCCCAATAACAGACCTAGGCACTTCCAGGAACTGAGAGCCAAGATGCCCTCCCCCCACCTCATCTTAGCCCCTTCCTAGTATGTAAGAAATACTATATGAAGTGGAAGTAACATTTTATGTCTTCCAATGTAAGTTTTCCCACATTTAACATTCAACTCCAATGACCACAGTCTATTTCAGTGTTAAATTTCCTCCACAAGATTTTTCTTCTTTAGTTTCCAACTGCTCTTCCACAAAGAAATTTAAAATACATCCTCACAAATTTCACATCATACCAGAACATATATGAATGATCACCTATGCAAGTTGAGTGTGATATCAGTGTGATATGTTATAAAACTCAAGGTGCTTTCATTTCGTATGGACATGTATATATAATTACTCAACAAGCGCCAAATAAAAAGTAAAGTAAAGGTATGCCTGTAACAGGCCATGGAGGCCCATAGGGTTGTGAGATGTTGAGGCTCCCACATTTTCTACACAATCGGCTCATGGATGGCGGCAAGGTTGTCAGCCCTACATGCCTGCCGCCCTTTACCCCCAAGAATATTCCTGGTACTCATTTCTGTTAGAGACTGAGTCGACACCCGGGCCATAGTGCAGTTGGAAGTAGTAGGTCATTTGAAAAAAATCCAGCGATCCTATTGGGACTTGAACCCACAACCTTCTGGCATGTAGCATAGTGCCTCAACCAACTACGCTACTCAACAAGCACCAAACAGTCCTTAATTAAGGTAGCATCTCTATAAGACATACTGTATTAAAATGCAGTTGATATAAAATCACTAGTTATATCTACCATAACATTTAACAATTTACTACTGACTGGTGACGTAGTATTGACAGCAAGGCTTCAGGTTCTGTCATTGGATATAACTGTGTCTTGGAGTACGGACTCAGAACTGTAAGTCACATATTTTAAAAGAATTACATAAAAACTCATACCAGATACCATAACTTTACCGCCATCTTTGAGCCGATTGTCTAGATAATGTGGGACCCTCAACGTCTCACAACCCTGTGGGCCTTCACGGCCTGTTACGGGGATACCTTTACTTCACTTACTTTACTTTACCAGATACCATAACAAACTTTATGTGTATGATAATGTGCCTGAAACTTATTAAGAACTGCTGTAGACCATGAAGAATAAGATATGACTAACCTGACACAAGTTTTAGTATGTCAGCACAAGTTGTGTGTGTACTTAAGTAGAGAAGCTGATGCTGGTGACCAACACCATAACGAGGCTGGTAGGGGGCATTACTTGTTACAGCCAGATTGTTCCTCTGGAGTGGAAAATTGGCCTTCACAAACACAAATAGCTTCTCATTCTCAAGAAGGAGCTGTAGCACAAGGCGACGTGTAAAGCCAGAAATGCCGTGAAGAAATGTTACATCTGAAATTATAAAATGATGAACAATATAGTAACAGCTGAGAGTTAAAACACATCAAACTCAATATGACTTTAAACTGGTATGGATAAACAAGACAAAATCAATACATACATTTACCAATGTTTAATATTAACAATTATATATTACACATTACACATACTATCCAGCACTAAAGAGCCAGTCACGGTAGCCGAGCGGTCTAAGGCATGCACTGTCTTCGCTCGCTCCGAAGCCGGGATCGTGGGTTCGAATCCCACTCAGGGCATGGATGTTTGTGTGCGTTTTTCTGTGTTCGTCTACAGGTAGAAGCCTTGCGACGAGCTGATCACTCGCCCAAGGAGTCCTACCATATGTGTAAGATCTAGTAAACCGAAGTGAACCGGAGAGTTTGATGGAGGTAGGCCTAGGCCCAAAATTGGGGCTGTAGCGCCACAGAAAAAAAATCCAGCACTAAAGAAGATATGCATAGTAGGAAAACCAGAATGAGGAATCATATGGAATAAGAGAAAAGACATAACGGACACATAAATGCTACTGATTTCACATTCATTTTAACACTGCAAATGGAAGAGAAATGTTTTTCTCCTAATGGAATTTTATGGAAACTAGTTTAAATTTGAACCAATATTCTTCTCTCAATGTTAAGCCCATACATAGATGAAATTTTTGGGGACCACCAGTGAGAGTTTCAACATAACAGATAAACTATTGATCAGATCTTTTGCAGTTGTCAGATACTGGAGAAAAAACGGTAGAACAATGAGAGAGTACATCAGTTATTCGTAGACTTCAAAAAAGCCTACTATTATATAAATCATAGTACATATTCTTAAACGTTTGTATAAAAATGTTCTAATTATTAAAGTTAAAATGTGTTTAAGTTAATAATACATTATTAATATTCTTAATATTTAAAATCCTGAACAGCTAAGGTTTGTGTCTCCATGCCTCTTCTGTCAAAACGGGAGACTGGGTTGTTATTTGCTGTTTTCCTCCTTTTTTTACGATTCTCTAAGGATCTGTGTGGTTGTCAAGTTGTTTCTTCTTTTGTTGTGCATTGAGGCCTCAATACACAATAATTATCTAGTGTGATGGACCAGAATGAATAAAGATGAACTTAATCCAGACTTACTCTGATGCACTGTCTTCTGCGGACTGATAACATCACAGAGAACTCTGGAGAGCAACTGTTGATTTGAAGGATGGCACCAACAGCATCGAGACAAGAACTTTACTGTAGCAGACTCCAGAGCAGAGAAGGATTCACTTGTGAGCTCACACCTAGCATCGGTGAAGAAATTCCAGTACTGATTAACACATCAGCTAACAAATATGTTGCAGCACATGACCATGGCCACCCTTGTAACGAGTGCTGATATCACTGAGCTATATTTTTAAACAACAGCTTGCCATTTTGTCCAATAGATAGCTGCAGAAAGCAGTGAAATGTTCTGACAGTATGAACAAAGTGATGAGCTATCCATCTTCCTATGAGTCTTAATATCCTAAGTAAAATTCCAGTAATGGTGGAATATATATAAAAGAGACTGCTGTACCTGCTATGTCCTTCAAGATCACTGTCAACAGAGCTGGATTTATTGCACAGTAGACTCAGAAGTGGAAGCCAGAAAACAGAACCTTCAGGGGAGCCTAACCAGTCTCTCATATGACCTTCAGCACAAACTTCAGCAAAGAAGTTGAGAATCATGGCTATTGTATCAACTCTCAGCATCGGCAAAGCACCTGGAATATAAACAAGTACTGATTTTGCTATCACGTTCACTATGTTAGGACTGCATGTCACATTCAAGACTTAACTGTGTACCTTAAATAAAAGCATTCTATTTTCTTACTTCAATCAGCACACAAACCATATACAATGAATACAACGTCACCTGAAATACTGCCTGATAGCATTAAGCCAAGAAGTGTAGCATTTTCTTTCTGCAGTAGTATAAATCAGTGATGACAAACTGGTTCGTGTGCTACCGAGACAAAAAGCACTTCTATTATAGTGCATTAACTAAACATTCTATATTCGAAAGTAATTTATATTCTCATCCTGCTATCTGTTAAAACAGATTATGCAACTTAATTTCCTGTACATGAAGAATGTTTTTTTGATGTAAGCTCAACAAATATATGCATATACTACTTTCAATATTCCAAAATGGAATCATAAAATGAAACTTTTTTTACAGAAGTCAATTCATTTCGATCATCCAATCTAGGACAAGGTAGCACACAGCAGGGGTTATGGCTCCCCACTACACAGTTTCATTCAGTATTTAACCATTTTTAAGTCTGGTATTCCAGTTATTCACCCAGAACTATTTAAGACTCTTAAACAATAAGTTACCAAAATCCAGGTTGCTATGTTGATTCATTTGAGCATAATCTCTTTTAATATAACAGATCACTGACCTTGTGAGCTTGTAAGCAGATGATTTCTTCCTTCCCTTCCACTTGCTTTATCTGCATCTGTCATTCGTGACTGGTTCATCTGCCTCTTTCCTGAAGACAAATTCTGGCTCTTGTCAGTGTACTTGTGGTTATTCTGTCCTAGGCATTGCTCCTGATTGCAAAATTCTGGTTAAAATAATAAAGAAAATTAATTACGTTGTCACATAAACTGTGCACTGTAACAGTTAACTTCCTGTATTATAACTAACCTCTCTATACAGCTGAATGGGAACGACTGGATAAAAAGCTGTACTGAATTTTTCAGTATTGATAAGAAGTCTAAAGGACTGAAGGGAATGTGCACTCCTTACATCAGCTGTACAGTGCGAGGAGAGGGGGAAGAACATGTCATCTTATAATATTTGAGGTTCACGTAGCGGTAACTATGAAGAATGCCACCTTCTGGGATGTGGCACCGTGTAGATATTGTGTATACTGACATTCTGGAGGAACATATCACCTCCATCTTCACCTGCAGCCACCTGCTCACACTGGTTCCTCGCTCACCGATTTTTATACCCTGAAGATGGAGGCAATATATTCCTCCGAAGCGTCAGTTAACACATTATCTACATGGCGCCACATCCTAGAAGATGGCATTCTTCAAACAGTCACCTAGGTCACTCATTTGTACCGTATAAGGCTACTGTACTTGGACCACACACGTTATCCCTGCTTTGCACACCCGACTGGTAATTACCAAGAAAAACAGACAATGAATTCTATGCATAGAGGAAATAAAGAAGTAACAGCAATACTGACCTAGGACACCACATGTCAACAGAGTTGGTAATCCTGAATCCAACAACTGGTAAATTGCTGGTGGAGACTGACAAGCCATTGCTATTGTCATCAGCTGACATTCGCTTAGCCTCATTTTATGAAGGTCCTGTATCATCAGATGATTATACCATTCTCCACTATCAGTACATTGTTCATTCTCTATAACCTGCTCTTTCGAGTCATCAGAGATAGAAGCATATAATTCATCTAATTCATGATCTTTCCTAGACATAAAACATACAGAACATATCAACATGAAAGTCAAAGTAATGGCATCCATAGTGTCAACAGGATTGTACATGAAACTGCATAAATTTGAAAATTAATTTATTTACCTATCATCAGAGATGGAAGCACTGTGATGTGTTGCCAAGTTGGGTACCAACACCCCCATACGTTGAAGCATTGCTGGAAAGAGAGCTGGCTTAATGTAACACATTGAACACAATAATGTGTCGATAGATTTCTTTAGTGCTGAGTGAGCTGGGAGAATTAACGTCCACTTGTAAAGAATGCTGGAATATAAAAAAAAAAAAAAACATTTTATGGGTACCATTCTTCACTGCAAGAAATATCATGTAATGTGGTATAGACACTTCACATGACAATTCACACAAATGAGACATCAGACTTATTTGAACCTCAATATTATATGAATGAGACAATTTTATTGTTTAGTAACTGATGCTATATATTTTACATAATGGAATATCCTTTTCTTTTAATTTGTAAATTGCACAACATACATGATTTGGAAAAAGAGACTGAAATGATGGTTTTTCTAACTTACGTAACTCTCAACAGTTTCTGAGTTATTGAGCAAGTGCCTAGCAACAATAGGGGTATAGTCAGACCAACACTCTCCTCTGATATGACTAGGGCCCGGATCTTTATGCGCTAAAAACAACTCACCTATTTACATGTATCATTCACTGCAGAAAGTAGCATCACAGTAGGCAACTAGAAGTCTTTCAGTGTTTTCTGGAGACAAACTGTGTCTATTGTCTGTCAAAATGAGTTTATAGGCTGAGAATGATACTTCTACATCAACTGACGTCATTGGACATTATTTATACACTGGTGCCGAAGGTTCAGAACATTTATCTGGCAAACATACCCTAATTACACTCTAGTACTGACTGACTGACTGAATCTTTTATAGTCCTTGGTTCAAATTCAACACCATTTCTAACTTGCATTTAATCTTGTCTCCAATTTCGGCTAGTACGANAAAACAACTCACCTATTTACATGTATCATTCACTGCAGAAAGTAGCATCACAGTAGGCAACTAGAAGTCTTTCAGTGTTTTCTGGAGACAAACTGTGTCTATTGTCTGTCAAAATGAGTTTATAGGCTGAGAATGATACTTCTACATCAACTGACGTCATTGGACATTATTTATACACTGGTGCCGAAGGTTCAGAACATTTATCTGGCAAACATACCCTAATTACACTCTAGTACTGACTGACTGACTGAATCTTTTATAGTCCTTGGTTCAAATTCAACACCATTTCTAACTTGCATTTAATCTTGTCTCCAATTTCGGCTAGTACGAAATTCAGTGAACAAGTTGCTTTCTGAAAGAGTTCAAGTGAGTCGTGAAGGAGCGCACCACAAGATTCTAAGCTCTCGATGGCTTTTGAAATTGTATATATATGTGCATGAATAAAATTCAAATCTTGATAAACAGTATCACTTCCAAACACCACTTTTACTTCACGGACACATGCATTCTCATCTTCAAGTTTTGTAACCACTTCTTTTACTTGATTGAAATTCTCCTGATAAAATGAAACTGCGGATATCCATGTCCCCCACCTAGTTAGGACAGGTTCAGGTGGCAGAGGAACCTGAGGTAGGCGATCTTTGTAGAACTGGACACGAGCTAGTGCTTCCAGAAACAGTTTCTTTTTTCCACTTGCAATTAAATCGTTAACACCTGGAAACTGTGCACATATTTTTCTGCAATATGGTGTAATCCTTGCGCTAAACAGGTTACGTGTATAATATTTGGATAAAATACTTGTAAGGCTTTAATTGTTTCTTGCATCCTGTTGTGTATTTAATCAATATTAGAGTCAATTTTACCGACCACACAACATATTTTTATTATTATTACACTACATGTTTCGACCTCAAGAGGTCAAAATATGTAGTGTAATACATATATGGTGTGTGGTCGGTAAAATTGACTCTAATATTACTTGTAAGGCCTTTGCTGCTTTCAACATATACAGGTAGGAAGCGCCATCTGTTGGTAACACAAGCACCTTACAACAATTATTCTCAATTTCAGATGGCCATAGTAGTCGCAGAGACTCATTTACAAAACTTGCTATTGTGCTATAGTTGGTTTTCTCTAGTACTTTACAAGCAAGAAGATGAGGTTTGCCGGGTTCATCTGGATGTAGCTTACCAATTACAAAATCTGCTATGCATTGGCCACACAAACCTGTTGTCTCATCCTCAGTTATCCTTAATTTCAAACATATATGCAGAAATATGTTCTTACGTTTAGAATATGCAATAACAACCAAAAACCCTCAAAATATGCATTTGAATATGTGCATATGCATTTTCAAATAATCCGGGCCCTAGATATGACACAGACTATATAAAAAACGATGCCTCCAACAATTCTTCTACTGTTGCGAGTATTCGTTGCCAAGGGAATGTGTCTACCAAGCCACTGCCTAGCAAGTATGTGGGAGAGATACATATACAAACACACAGATTGATGGTAGGGATTTATGCAGCACACTGCTGACATGGGCTCAGGTACCATGATATACTCATACATGCAACGTTTCAGAAAGATTGGTTCAGACATTCAAAAGTTGATGGGGGGGGACACTGATATACTGATGATCCCATAAGCCTACTTTTGTCTTTTTCAGAATAAGAAAAATAGGTTAAAAATGAATAAAAAAATCCCAAAGTCCAGGAAACATACCAACATGAATTCTTTCTCTCATTAAGAGAGGAACAATGAACATGATGCATGACATTATGGAGGCTATGCACACCAGTCAGCGCATCATGCCTTAGAGGACCAGCTACAAATGAACATGTTTTCAAAGCAAGTGTGTGAGCTTTAAGCAATCCAAATTCCTAAAGTGATTTAGATAACTTAAAAGCATTAGAAATTAATATCAGATGAGTTTGGAAAGATCAATGCATTAGAACAGCTTTACTAATTCTACTGTGTAATACATTATAACTGTGAACTTTATATATAAGTTATTGGGAATTAATCCAGTAGCTTAGATGACTTCAGCTAATTAAATAAATTGGACTTGAGGTCAATGGTGACTGTACTACTGTATGAAATGTACCTCATATGCAGGCAAGCAAACTATCCATCCCTTAAACTAGTTACTGCTACCCAAATTTCAGAACACATTACTACTATGAAATCTTTGCAACTGTAAACAGATAAGCAAAATAAAAGTTACATTTTATAAGCTGGCCTCTACCTGCTACCATATTACTGTACTTACTTAAACAAATCTGATGTAACCATCCCTGGAAGATCATAATTGACTCCAGATTCATGTCCTGTCCATAAGATGGCTGCTGCACTGTGTACATAGGCTGATGATGGGGACCAAATTTCACCACTCTCAGTATGTACACGCTGCTTGTTCTGTACATTAATGAAACACACATCCATTTTGATTATCAGCATGAATAACAGTGCAGTTTCAAATTTGGATATGGGCCTCATAAAACAAGAATATTCAAATGTAAAAAATGTATAATTGCTTAGCACTAAATGGTATACTGCAGAATAACTGTGAATGATAACTCATATGAGATATGAGAAAAGTCATACTGAATAAATGAAAAGTACTGTCTTCACATTCACTTCATTACTATAGAAAGCAGACCATTTCTTTTTTTTTCCCCCTTCCCCTTAATGAAATACCATGGAGATTAATCTAATCCAGACTTTTGCAGCAACATGTTGGGATGCAGCTGGAAAAAAGGCATGGATGTTTTACAGGGCACACTTCTCTCCTACATCATTACGATTTAGTACATATTTTATGTAGTGGTGCATATCAATAATTCTATGAAACAGCTTAATAAATTGGATATTTTGTCCTCGTATGTTAACGACAGCTGAGTCTTACTGTATCCATGATAGCACAGTAACTACATATCAAACTACATTCTTGGGATCTCTGAAGATCTCAATCATATTCAGCAGCCACGAAAATGTTACAATGGGGAAAACAGCAAACAATCTGGAGCATGGGGAACTGAGTGAAGAACACTGCATGCAATTCAGGAACAAACTGTACTGAAAAGAAACATCCATATAAACAATTATGAGAACATGATTCAAACATTATATCAATGTTCCAACACGTGCGAAAGCAAAATATACCTGCAGAGCTGCACTTCCAGTTTCATGCAGCCAGAAGAGCAAAGCATTTACTCTGTCCTTTGTGGCTTCATCCTGCACAGTACATAACTGGTACAAGAGTTCCACTACTGAATCTACGACAGCAGATGAGGAACTGCACTGACCGATGGGTAAAGAACCTATGGATTCAAACAGATTTAATTTGCCTCTTATTACATATATAAAACAAGATTATTGAAATATTACAAACACGAAACAGTCCTTTCTTCTCCAAATGATGTGTAGACCATAATGAGACTGCCAACAGAAAAATAATTCTATTTCAGTTTTTTCTCTGATAACCTCTGACAATAAAAATTGATTACAGCAACACATTTACACAAATACCACCCAGCTTCGAAAGCAAAGCAACTTCTAAAATTATAAGCTTAAAAATGAAAAAATAAGTTCATTCAAGAGAAAATTATGAATCTTCTGCATTTCCCATAGCTGCAAAACTTGCTACTCTGTTCTGCGAATATCACTGTCTTCAACTTAAAATTGGTACATCGGACAACTGAACTTCATATCCTCACATACTGATATTTTCTTATAATTGCTACATCAATGTAAATAGGTGTGATTTTTAATCATATATTCAGTATTCTTAAGAATATCAGTCACAAAGCAGACACACATCCATGTTAGATGGGTTCCTGTAGCCACGGCATGTCCTCAGGGGTGGCCCTCCAGCTTGGGGGTTGGGCGTGGGGCTAACAACTCCTCACCGTAAAAAATCATTATGTTACAAAAATGAACACAAAGCCTCGGACCTGGACTGATTCCTTCGATAAACGACCTAAGCTAATATTTCAGCCAGAAGGAAAGAGACCACAGGGAAGACCAAGGCGTAGGTGGGTGGACAATATTAGAATGGATCTTAGAGAGATAGGATGGGATGGTATGGATTGGATAGATCTGGCTCAGGATAGGGACCAGTGGAGGGCTCTTGTGAACATGGTGATGAACCTTCGGGTTCCATAAAATGCTGGGAAATTCTTGAGTAGCTGCAGAATTGGCAGCTCATCAAGAAGGGCTCAGCTCCATGAGTATTCATTTCAGTTATCCAGTACAGAGGGGGTGGGTTTCCCCATGCACCGCGACTAATAGTCTATTGTACGTCCCCCTTTAATTTCTACTGTCGCCATACCCTACCGATACTGGTGCCTGCTACCTCCCCTTTCTGCCAGCGAGGTCGGCCCTCTACTGGCAGTGGTACCCGATAACTCTCCCCTTTCTGCCAGTGAGGTCGGCCCTCTACTGGCATTAGTACCCGATAACTTCCCCATCTACCAGAGGCATTGGAAACTACTTGGGCGGGAAGCATTTTGCCTAATTTTGCTCAGATGTCTCCTAGAGACACAAGGATCTTTTACGTGCCATAAATCTAAGACACGGGACCCACGGCTTAAAGTCCCTCCCGGAGGACTTGTTCCCTGAATTTTTCTGCCCTTAAAAATTCCACAACCTCCGCCAGGTTTGAACCCGCGTACCTTGAGTCATGAGGTGGGAACATTACCCCTAGACTACGGAGGCCGCTAGTTCCATGAGTAAGTAAGTAAGTAAGCAGACACAACTGAACTTACAGGATTCTCGGAGAAATACCTACCTTGAAGAAAAGCAGCTGCTCCATTTCTGAGAAGGGTATTTATCTGTTTCAGTCCTAGTTCTCGGTTATGTAGGCCAAGCTTAAGCAGAACTCGCTCCAAGTTTGGAGTGAAGAGTGAAGGTGAAGGTGCAGGGATCAGCAGCAGACCACAGCAAGCCTCCAGCAGACCAGGAACACTTGCTGTTGATGTGACTACTGCAGCTGCTAACTCAGAATCCTGACTGGGTAGGCTAAGGCAGTGATGTAGCAACCTCAGCCAGCCCAAACTGCAAACAATCATGCAATTTAGCTTTCTTACATAACCAAGCTATAGTTAAACCACTCGATCATCTATATTACTATATTACTACATCATGTTGGATAAATTATACTTCCTACTGGTTTATTCTCTTGTTATTTTTTTTCCAAGTGAAACGAAATTATTCTCTACCATAAGAAACATGAATTGGACTTGAAAAACTGTACTTCACACATCCTTGCTGAGCATACTGTAGTGTGTAGACCTGTTACTGGGTAACAACCTCAAAACAAATAACGAAACATTCACTGCTAGGCAACAGATTCTTCATAAACAAGTATATGCAGCCATTACTGGGTAACACCTTCACAAACAAACATGTTCCCATGGAAATGATCACAGTACAACAACGAACAGTGTTTTCTACGCAGTCCAAGCCGAGATGTTAAAACCGAGAAAAGTTTAGAAGTCAGTTGTAAGGGAGTCTGTGAAGAGAAAACTTGGTCAGTGCAGTTAAGAGCCAGCAGGCAATAAAATGAGTGTGGAAGCTGAAGAATCTCCACTGTCAGAAGCCCTTACCAGCCAACGACTGGTGAAGACACGGCAGACTGAAAAGACCTAGCACGTGCTGTAATGATTTGTAAAATGTGGAGATCAGCAATGGTACTATAATTATGTGTAGTCAAGAGTTGTGTGTTAAAGTGGTCAACAAATCCAGTCTCCAATCCAAACCCATCTATAGTCACACCAATACACCTGACAATACTGTGAACTCAACTGAATGTAGAAAAAATTCTACAGCTAACCCTGTTATTTCCATTAATTTTCATATATACATTTATCAAGGGCAGTTAACTCATTCAAATGAGGTTTAGAACTTTTTGTTTCAATAGAAATAGAAAAGAATTGCACTGAATAACAATCTAAAATTGAATGGATATGACTCCCATACCTTGATTTTGTGAGCTGTTCTTCATCTGGGACATCCATATTGACAGTCCTGAAAACTGTTTCTCCAAAAGTTGTTGATCCAAGGAGTCGAATCTGTGATAATCCAATATTGGAGGAGTCTCGTGGTTTATACAGTCTCACAAGAACACTCGTAACTATCTCAGGCTGTGGCAGTCTTAAGCGAACAAAGGTGAGTCCACTTGTTGATAATGGTGGACACACTGGCACAAGACCTGAGCTGCTATCCCGAGACACTTCCATGGCTACAGCTGATGGACAAGCTAAAAAGAATTTAACACTGGGTATGTAATAAGTTACTGGAAGCCCTGCTTACAATATACAGAATATTTCTGAATTAAGTAGTGTCTTCTGAAAGATCCTGGATCTTACTCTGCCTATGTCTGGGGCTACAGTCATCTAAGGTCAATGACAATGGAAGCAAAAAGTAAAAAAGTAAAGCTATCCCTGTACCAGGCCGTGAAGGCCCATAGCGTTGTGAGACGTTGAGGGTCCCACATTTTCTAGAAAAATGGCTCAAAGATGGCGGTAAGGTTGTCAGCCTTACATGCTGGCCATGCTTTGCTCCCCAGGAAAATGATTTAATTAATTCCCGGTACTCATTTCTGTTAGAGGCTGAGTAAACCCCCTAGTGTGGCTGGAAGGATTAGGTCAACTGAAAAAATCCAATGAGCTCATCGGGACTTGAACCCGCGACCTTCCGGCTTGTAGCATAGCTCCTCAACATTACTAAATAATAAGCACAATTAAACACATTTGGGGTGCCAGATTTACAAGATGCCTAGAAATTCACCATCACATCCACTTTATGTGTATCTGTTCAAATGGTTTTCATTCATTCTAACACTACTCAAATCTTATATTCGTCAATGTATGTTAGTAAATTGTTACTCTACCTTCTCTTACATTAAAGATACTGTACTTTTGGTGAGCTGTACCACTAATGCTCCGCTATGCTATGCTATCCTATGGTATGATATGCCTGCTCTACTCTGCCAGATCAAAATTCATTATCCATAAAACTACCTTCCATCTCCCCCAAAAGATTTGCACGAAATCTTACATTTTGGTTTTCACTAGAAAACACAAACACTTAATTTTGCACTTCGAATCCCTCCCTCCTTTAAAATCGTCCAGAACCCTATCAGTATTTACCTCCAGAGCCATATGAATTCCACTAAAGAGATGCAAACACTTCACAAAACCTGCAGTGCTGAAAGAAAGCAATTAATGGCCACTGTAATATAAATGTAACTGAACTCAAAATAAGCCGTGGTCTTTACTGTGAACTTACTTGCCAATGAAGTGAGGTGCGGCTGCAATTGAACTTCCTTCAGCAACACAGCACATGGGAGTGTAAGAGTGAGATCTACCCATGTTTCATCTGGGTAGAAGTGATAGGACCATGCTGGTGTGCGTGCTCTTCGATGAGGGGGAGCAGACTGTATCAAAACATCTGCTGGCTGAGCTGTAGGATTGCTTGAACTTATGGTACCTAAATAGGAAACATTTCCGTCCCAAAATCTCTTTTCTAGAGGAAGCATTACATAATGTTACATATTACACCCATCTGCACATATATATGATCTCAATCATGGCTGACATAATCTAAGAAAAGCTGTCAATGTACTTAATGTACCACAGCATGAAGACAAATGGAAGATCAAGACAGCCCCACACATATTCTTAAATTTGACACTAGACACAAGGCAGTGTTTAGTATTTATTGGCTGCTTTACCCCTGAAGAAACAGCCCCTAGTATCCATTGAATGGGATACTATGATTCTACATATTACATAACGCGAAACTCCCGAGGTGGTGGTGGTGAGAGTACATGAGTAAGTTTTGTACAAATCTTCTCTTTCTGCTCAACAGCCTACACCCACTCTATTTCACTTACTGTAAAAGATTCTTTAAGTGTCTGTAAAAGCTAACTCTGTGTTAACTCTTATCTTCTAGTGTTTCAACATGGGTTACAACTCTTCTGACATAGGCCCACAGGAATATGACTTTTCTCTTGTAATGCTACAAAACTGATGCAAGATAGCTCAATCACTCAACTGACATACAGACTGCCTACTGGTCGGTCAATCAGGGAGCAACTGGAGTGAGGATGGAATTCTTCTCTTTAACACAATATCAGAATTTGCTTGCGGCCCATGGAGTTATGAGAAATTAACTGTTAATGGAACAAATCCAGGCAAAGTAAAATCAGAAAAATCTGTTAAAATTATTATGTTTTTGGACATTATCCATCGTCTTGTCTATTTTTTAAAAACCGTCTCCTTTCTTTTTGACAAGACGATGGATAATGTCCAAAAACATATTACTTGTAGCAATATACCATCATCAAAAACTTTTAGATCTTATTAAAATCTGTTAAGATGACAAAACAATATGGTTATAGAAAGTATCACAGATATAAAGAGATAACTGTTATGTTCCATTACAACAATCTCTTTACATATGTGACACCTTCTACAGTGCCCTATCTATGACAGGAGGCACTCAGTGCCAAAGAGCCTCATATTACCTGTTGATGTAACCAGAAAATAACCTATTCTATTAGAATCGGCTCAAAACTACTCGTGACAAAAATTGAGACAATATAGTCTGAAGGGGAAATGAACTTATGGGCTACTTACCTAAAGGTGCAAAGTTCAGGAGCCCCTCATAGGTCTCAATTGGACTCGGAAGTTTTTTGTTGTTGAGAGAACTGCTAGGGGGAGCATGACTAAAATGCTGCATCACTACAGATACCAAGCTTGGATGTGCGTTTATCAATGCCTGATTACTCTTCACTAGATTCTCACAGATCACCTACAGAGAAGAACGTTTTCATTTAGAACTTGTGCTAGTAAGAGGCACCAACATTCTCCTTCAAATAAATCCCATTACTTCAGAGTCACTTCCTCAAAACAGTGGCTGTACTTTTTTCTTTGGCAGAAAGGTTTTGGTGCAAAAATTTACTCTTCTTTTGAGAGCACATTTGGTTGGAAGAAACTAAAGACATCTTGCAGCACGATGAACACAATGACATTACAGAGTTGTGATAGTGGTCACGATGGCTACAATATGAGTAGTTTAAACCTATTCATGAGTGGCAAAATAAATATTCATGAAAACTGTGAAGCATGTCCCCAACTTTTGCACCACCTACATGTCGGTTCAATAACACATCTGTCACAAACCTTTATACCCAAAACTTCAGGTTCTGTGGAATAATCTAATTTATACAAACCTTTACACCCCCCATTCTGTTGAACTGTTCCAGAGCACTTTCTTTATCTAGCACTCGTAAAATGAACCAAAGAAGAGGTTCAGAAAGCTGCATTACACCAACTGCACCAACAGGAGGCTGTGCATTGCATGCTGAAACAAATGGCAAACAGTTTCAAGTTGAAGTTCTCCCAATGGTCATTATGAAGAGTATGGTCTCCTGCATTTTAATACTGTATATGTAAGATTTGAGGCTTTCACGGCGGTGACTATGAAGAAAGCAGTCTTCTGGGATTTGGCACCGTGTATATGTGGTGTTAACCGACGTTTCGGAGGAACGTATCGCCCCCATCTTCAGGGTAGAAGAAAAAGTATAAGAAATCTGCAAGCGACAACACCGTGAGTCTGCTTTACCGTTTCTCACGGTGTTGTCGCTTGCAGATTTCTTATACTTTTTCTTCTACCCTGAAGATGGGGGCAATACGTTCCTCCGAAATGTCAGTTAACACCACATATACACGGTGCCAAATCCCAGAAGACTGCTTTCTTCTTAATACTGTATAGTTTGGGACCTGTGTTCTCGCCAAACTATGCAGAAATAAAAACACAGAAGGCTGTACTCATCAAATAATTCTATCAGTAACTGTGTGTGCAATGTACTATGTGCACCATATGACAAAATAGCAAAAAGAGAGCAAACAATTTGAACATTAAAGTGAGCAAGACAAAACCAACAATTCTGCAACCGTATAAAAATATATTACAAAAGCAAGCACAGAAGAGTACAACTGTTTTCTGACTGAAATACTGTTTCAGTATATCCCTTTTTATTATACAGTGGAACTCCCACTTAAAAGGTTCTTGGGTGAACAGCAGATTTGATCACTAAACTGAGAAAATTCTTAAAAGTAGCTACTTTAACACTGCAAGTTTACTTAGAAGCACCAAAATTAAACACTGAATGAGGAAAAATCTTAGACAGAGGAATATTAAAGGGAGGTTCCAATGTACTCAAGCCTCTGATTTATTGAGAACCATTTTAGATACAAATAAGTAGGGTACAAACAAGAAAAGAGAAATACAGCATTAAGAGAAAAACATAATTTTGTGTGAAGGTATAACTGTCCCTGCTCCTAAGCACCACATCATGACAGTGTACATGGGGTGTGGAGGTAAGGATCTGTAAATTTTAAAAACTAGCAATGAGATGGAGGTGAGTGGCTGATTTCATTTTGCAACCAACTTACCTAAAAGTGAAACAACTCGTGGTACCTACTGAATGAGCTTGAGATAACATGGCCATGGCATTGCCCTTGCCAGAACCAGACATAAGACATCCAGCTAATAATCAGTTATGTAGAAAGCAGTCTTCTGGGATTTTGCACCGTGTATATGTGGTGTTAACCGACGTTTCGGAGGAATGTATCACCTCCATCTTCAGGGTAGAAGGAAAAATATAAGAAATCCACAAGCGAAGAGACTGTGAGAACCGGTAAAAGCAGTCTGAAATGTCAGTTAACTCGACATATACATGGTGCCAAATCCCAGAAGACTGCTTTCTTCATAGTCACCACTGTGAAAACCTCAAATCTTAAATAATCACTTACTTTACAGACCATGTACTCATGACCTAAACTTTTTGCATGCAGACAGGAATACCAAGCAGAGCTGCTGCAAACCATATCTAATACATACAAACAGGTTGTTTTAATCATTCAATAAATCATTCTGCAACCACACACACACACTTTGAAAACTTACCAGAAGAAAGAAAATCAAACAAGGGCCTGAGGATCAACTGTGGTGAAGTAGCTTTGCAAGCTAACATGGCAAGTAACTGGAATACAGCATCCCCTACAGACAATGGCTCCCCAAATTCACCCAATGCTAACTGTTCAGGAGGTGCAGCAGAGCCAAGAAGCATTGCTAAGGTGGAACCACTGCAGCCCGCCAGAGCGCTCAACAGCCGGAGCATAGTTGGATGATGCTGCAACACTACAGAATTACGTTCTCATGTCCTAAGAGATAAGTTTTAAAATTTGATACCTGAGCTGAGATCATGAAAACTTAAACTTAAGGAGGGAAAAGCCAAAAAAAAAAAATGAAATGATATTTGTTACAATATTTACAGTCACTAGTGTATCAGGATACACAGATCAGGGAAATGTCAGAAACCATTACTGTGCAACATGGATGACTTACCTGTATCTGCAACACAGGGTACCTTCACCTCCTGCCTTGCATTCTGCAGCTGTCGCACCATGTCAACGGAGTTCTGCTGCTCAGCAGCCTTGTGTTCATCTGTCTGACACATGCCACTGTTATCCAACTGGGAATTTCCTGTTGCCATAGGACCTGGCTGACAGTCCAACGTCTCCATGCCCTCTGCCTGCCGAGCTCCCTGCAAAGCAAAGACAGAGCCGTACAGGCACACAGACTTACAGGGAGGTCTGAAAAATAACACAATAAATTGCCCCCAGAGATGAATAAGGATGGTAACAAAATAGCAAGTTCTTCAATTATCTTGATATGGAGTGCCAACACTCCCTATGCCAGCTAGAAAATTAACAATCTAACTATAAATAACTTTCATCAGTCAGTCTGGCCTTCAAGAATATACAACAATAATAAATCTATTGATTATATTAGATATAATAATGCTATGTTTATATAATTAAATTCTGCCATATTTATTTTGTCATTAAAACATGCATAGAATTTTGCAGTTGACTCCGCCTCAAATTATATTTTTTGACACCTCTGTGTACATTAAATAGCAATTAACAATGTAATTAAATCTGGTGATATATGTAAACGGATCATAACTAGCTCAGAGTTCTGAAAATTAAATCAAAGAATGGACATGAACAAGGCAGTTTCACAGTATCTTCCAGAGAGCACAAAATAAATTCTTGGTGAAACGTCTTCCAAAGTGGTCACAAGCAATTCAGCTGCACAAGAAATTTACTGCTGCTATGGACCATCATAAAAGTAGGATCTACAGAATGGAGCAACAATATTTTAATTTCTATAATCAAAGATGGAATAACAAAATGACAAGAAATGTACACAATTTTACATAAATCAGTCACTGAAACTTACATGTGCATGAGACATGAGAGGTGTCTGGACTAATTTGTTGACTAATTTGAGCAAACTGCATAGGAGAGCATCCCATGATGCTGGTTTTCCTTGCTTCGTTTCCCCTCCCAGCACAGAAGCAAAGAGACCGCCAAAACATGATGAAGCAGTTACATTTGATTCTGACACACTGTGGCATTTCACTTTTTCTAGGCTCAAGATATACGAATACACCAACACACCTTGGGGCAGAAAAAATTATGTTAGTACCACATGCATACATGAGCTGGGACAGTGGAGTTGGTATGGCGACTGGATACTGGCTGGATGACCAAGAGGTCGGAGTTCAAGTCCCGGTGGGGTCAAGAATCTTCACTTCTCCATGTCATCCAGACCAGCTCTGGGGTCCACCCAACCTCCTATCCAATGGGTACTGGGGGCTCTTTCCCCGGGGATAAAGCAGCCAGGGCATAAACTGACCACTCATCTCCAGCTAGTGCTGAGGTCAAGAAAATGTGGATCTATACATCCACTCCTCCAAATGCCTTCATGGTGTAGAGCTTAATTAGTTAAGCACTGGGACAACTTTAGCTTTACCACATGTATACATGGTTTTAATCTCATACAAGGCAACAGAAAAAAATGTGAGTTTTACATTATATTCTTAACTGTTCAAAATAATGAAGCAGAGATAAAGGTACATTTGTTCTTCTGCTTAATTAATTAAGCATTACGCCATGAAGGTGTATGGGGGAATGATTGTATAGATCCACGTATTCTTGACCTCAGCATTAGATGGAGGCAAGCGTTCAACTTCATTCCCCAACTGCTTTACCCCCAGAGAAAGAGCCTCAGGTGCCCACAGGACAGGAGGCTAAGTGGGCACCACAACTGGTATGAATAACATGGAGAAGAGATAATTCTTTATCCTTCTGGGACTCATACCCTAACTCCTCTTTAATCCTGCCCACAGAGTCAGGAAAAGAAACAATAATTCAAAATTAATTTTACTTGTATCTTTAACTATTCACACAAATGCCAAAATCATAATTTAAGTATTTTAAGCATAGTGTTTACAGAGCACATTGTCATAAGAGGAGAGATTCAGGGTTTTCTTCCCCCCTAATGCTCCCCGTGACACAACAACATGAAACTACAATAACAGAGACTACTAGGAACATATTACAAAGACAGTGCAAAGGAAGTGAAAGCATGGCTCACAAGACCTTGTATATACAAAAATGTGGGTTTTATAAAGCTCCAATAATTTCAGCACATTTTCAGCTTTGCTTTAGAATATGCCATAAGAAGGTCCAGGGAAACCAGGTGGGACTGAAATTAAATGGGACCCATCAGCTGTTGGCCTATGCCGATGATGTGAATACCGGGTCATAATGCAGATACCATAAAGAAAAACACACAAACTTTAACTGACACAAATAAAGAGGATGGTCTAGAAGTAAACACAGAAAACATTAAGTATATGTTGCTGTCTCGTCACCAAAATGCAGGGCAAAATCATGACATAAAGATAGGAAACAGATGTTTTGAAAATGTGGCACAGTTCAAATATTTGGGAACTATAACAGACCGAAGCCTGATTCAGGAGGATATTAAGAGGAGATTGAATTCGGGTAATGCTTGCTACCATTCAGTCCAAAACCTTTTGTCTTCTCGTCTGTTGTCCAAAAACATAAAAATTAGAATAGACAAAACTATAATTTTGCCTGTGGTTCTGTATGGGTGTGAAACTTGGTCTTTGACGTTAAGGGAGGAACATAGACTGAGGGTGTTTGAGAACAGGGTGTTGAAGAGAATATTTGGACCGAAGAGGGATGAAGTGACAGGAGGTTGGAGAAAACTGCACAATGAGGAGCTTCGTAACTTGTACTCTTCTCCAAATATAATTAGAATGATCAAGTCAAGGAGGATGACGTGGGCAGGGCATGTAACACAAATGGGGAGACGAAGAATGAATATAGGATATTGGTGGGAAAGCCAGAAGGAAAGAGACCACTGGGAAGACCAAGGCATGGGACATCTTGGTCTCTTTCTTTGGTACTCCTACCTAGATTAATTTTGTTAGCTGAAATAATCATAGAATGCAGTGAAAGATCTGTTCAAAGACCTCAGGAAAATAAATGTGTTACCATGAATCAATGCTCATAAAATATAAAATTCATTATGCACATTTCCATAGAAAGTATGATGAACAGCTGAAACTAGAAATCTTCAGTTAATGGATAGCTTGAGGGTAGATCTTAAGGAAAATGGATGTAAGAAATGAACTTACCAACGGATTCAAGAATACTCATGGCAGTGCTCAAGTCAATGTTAGCAAAGTTAAGATTGAGAAGCATCTCAACAAGTTTGCACTGAGCATCCAATGGTCCTTGTCGGTTAGCCAGGGCCCCCGAAGGCTGCACTAACTGGTATACTAGCTTCAACAGTAACTCTTTTAGTGTATTTCCATATTTACTTGTAGTTGTCACAACATCACACCTCATCTGCAGTCTCACAAGCAAGTCATGAAGGGCCTGACAAACAGATGGTCCAGCCTGAAAATCCATTAAATAGAAATGAAATGCTTAATGTTGCCAAACAAGTAGTCATATTTCCCAGTAAAGCATCAACAGTCATTCTTTAAAAGCAACATAAATTACCGATCATAATCACTGTACAGGAATAACCATTAATCACTTATAAAAACATTTCCATATAAATAACAAATTATATAATTCTCTGGAGAAAAATTAGACTGTTGTAAGAATTAACATTTTCTTCCTTATAGTCACAAATTAATTTAATTCTGTTTCTGCTAGCAAGACACAAAACTGGCATTTAAAACATTTTCTTCTCTCACATATGAGACTTAAAACATTCTGCCAAATCAACGCATTGTAATGACTGCTAATGGTAATAATGATTATTTTGAACATTTTCTTCCTTCAGCATTAAAAAGCACAGACATCACTGTAATAAAAATATAACAAATTTAAAAAAGTACTTTGCTTACACATCCTTTGGCAGAGTAAGTGCCAGTGTTCAATCCAGAACCAGAGAGGAAACGAAGCAACATGGGAACAAACTGTGGATCACCAACAATGATTTTGGCCATGCCTAGTAATGAGTTTTCAATTTCCTCTACTGTCTCCGGTGCCCAAGAGGCTGCTGCTTCTGGTGATCCAGCCTCAGCAAATGGAGTGTTTGCCAACATTGTGAGGCTCTGAAATGCCAAACACCATGCTCGCAGAGATATGCCAGGATGCCATGCTAGAGCAGCCATTAGTCCTGACACTGCATTTGGACTGAGATAAATACATGGTGAAACTCCAGGGTCAAATGTTCCTAATACCCCTGGATCACATGAAGATTCCAAATTCAGGGTCAACCATAATTGTAGAACCAATTCTAAATTTGTCCAAGAGTTCTGAAACATGAACAAACTTTCATTTATCATCCACTACACAGTAAGAGTATCACGTGCAAGAAAATAAACTGAATTATAATAATTATCTAACTAGCACAAAGGAAGATATAAAAAACTGTTATTTTCATAGGTTTCTGTTAAAAAGAAATACTCATTCAATAACAATATACTTTCTTGAATTATTTGGATATATTTTAAAGAGAAAAATATTACAAGAGATCATATGCTAACACTGCTGCAGATCAACCATACCTGTTGATGCAATTCAGTGAAGACCTTGTCAAAACAAGTGGTCAGCATTTGCAAGCTGTCAGGTTGGTTGCAATCAGTTTGCTGCCATATCACTGAAGTATTCTCATCCCATGCAGAAGAAGCTGGGTGTCTAGCAGCTTCAGGTGGAGGTTGGATTGCTGCATTCACACTGAGTGGTAAATTGTAAGCTCCTAAAGCTGTCAGTCTGCGCAACATCACCTCAGCACTGCCTTCCACCCCATATTCCAGTCTTGCATCCAGGGCAGTTGATATGCTTGATGTTGCACTCACAGGTACGCGGTTTGCAGCACATTTTCTTAGTATTTTTCGTCCACGTTCCAGCATATCATCCAGGAAGTCCTCCAGCTCACCACTATCATCTGATTCCAACAATGACTGCAACTGGAATCCATTACTCTTGGAACATGATGGCCCTGAAAATTGTAGTACAATAAAATTCATTACAACCCACTTTCAGATGTCTGTACAAAGCCATCCTGTCTAAGGTCAGAAATTAACAAAATGAAGTGACAATTAACACTTGTTTCCACTGGATTACAAAACAATCATATAAGCATTTCTACATAAATATCTCCCTTCATAACAATGGAATCCATAATCAATACACCTAAAAATCTAAAACCTGATATGAAAGGTCTGCCACTCAAAACACTAAAAATTTCCTTTAAGTACCTAAGACATACGCAAAAGTCAGCTTCCCACATTTTCTTAAATATTTATTTTATGTTCTTGGGGAAAGTACTTATGCTAATGAGTGCTAGAACAAAAAAATCTATCTAGCATACCATAAAATAAGCTAGGCTATGTACCATATGCAAAGAAACAAGAAATAACATAAAGGCAGAAATGCTTATACAGGACACCAGACCATTCAAAACTTTGCTCAAGGGACTACCACTAGCAAAAAATGGTGTCCATATGATACCAACTTATAAAGTGGATTCAGACATGTCTGCATCAAGAAAGCAGTCTTCTGGGATGTGGCACCGTGTAGATGTGGTGTTAACCGACGTTTCGGAGGAACATATCGCCTCCATCTTCAGGTACTACTTGTACCAGTTCTCACGGTCTCTTCCCTTGCAGATTTCTTATTTTTCCTTCTACCCTGAAGATGGAGGCGATACGTTCATCCAAAACGTCGGTTAACACCACAGCTACACAGGGCCACATCCCAAAAGACTGCTTTCTTCAGTCACCGCTGTGAAAACCTCAAATCTTACACGTTTGCATCAAATTTTCCTGCATGCAGAACTCCAGCAGGTACAACAGTCAATCGGTGATTACTTAACTCAGTAAGGCCCATATAGCTTGATTTACCTGGAGTGGAAGCATCAGGAGTATCTTCAATGTTAAAATCTTCTTCCCCTTCTTGAACACTGCTGGTTGTACTAGGTTCAGGCATAGGCTCTTCAGTTTCTGTCATTGCAGTAGGTGGAGATAATGCAGGGTCCAAGATATCTTCTGCAGGACTTCCTTCTTGGCTACCAAGATTAGGATACATCCTAACTCCTTCCAAAATATCTTGAAGCAAACAGCAGATGGCATGAGAGGCCCAAGGACCACCCCATGAAGCTTTATGCTGATCGTTCCACACGGCCAGTCTCACTAAATGCAGTAGCTGATCTTGTGTCATTAGCTCACCAAGTGTAATAGCTGGCCTAGTTGATACAACAATGCGAGCCACAACTTTACATGCCAGCAAGAACATATCAATATTGCAAGTGAAGTCCATCTGCAGAATAAGTGCCATAAGTCCCTTTGCTACAGGGAGGCAATGGGATTGTGGAAGACATAAATTCAAGTCACGTTCTGTTTCACTTTCATCTCTCTCCCTGACTGGTGTGTTGGATGGCCTTGGAACAGGTAAACCATGTTTGTTGAGCAGTGTTGCACCATCATTCCGATGTATCTGAAGAATATCCTTAAAATGCTGTAATGAAGGAACAAAGATAATTTCAATCATCTTAAATATGAGGTTCTCACAATGGTTATGAAGAGTACGGTCATCTGGGTTGCCTGTTGGCGTCTTGCTTGGCTTACTCTCCAAGCCCAAAAATCGGTGTGGTATGTTCCTCCAATACTGGACCCTCTCCAAATGACATGATGTTACAACCCAGCATATCCATACTTTAATAATTTCAATTGTCTTAAACATGTAATATTTTACTCATGTACTGCAAGAAAAATATATCGTGACATGGTAGCTGAAGGACCAGAATAAAGGAGCCAGCAGAGATGGCCGTTGCATGGTAATGTTTCACTAAACATGTTTCTGCTGCAACAGAATGGAACAACTGAGGACATCATTTGAGGCGGTGTTTTCCATACAGTCCATACCAACATTACATAAGGAGAACTCAAGCAGTCAGTTGATCAGTTGAAACCATCAGTTACTTGTGAAGGAGTCGAGAGCCAGCAAGGGCAGGAGCTGCTTAACATACAAGTTGAGGAATCTGCACTGTTGGGAGACATTGCCAGGCAAAAACTAGTGATGACAAACTGAGGAGACTTAACATGTGTTATAGTGAATTGTAAAGCATAAAGATTAGCTAGAGCACTATAATTACTCACAGTTATGAGTTATAACTGTTCAATAAATCCAATAATTGATCCAAACCCTGTGTCAGGTCACTATAAACATGAGAACTGGTTCAGTAGTGGGATAAATTTGACTGACTGCATTGGCATCCATGTGATAAATACTGATGGTGATATCTGAACATCTCACAGACACAGCAGAAAAGATGACAGCCTGCCTAGAAAAGACAGAGTAGAAGCAACGGGGGCCTGTCTAGAAAATAGGAAGGCTGAGATAGATGGCGATCAAGAGGAGATGAAGGCTCACAAAGAAGTGATGGAGACCTATCTGGGGGGAGGGATCAGCCACTAAAAGTTTAGAGGCCTGGTCAGAAGAGATGGCAGCCTGCCTATGGGTCATGAAGGCCTGCCTGGGAAAGATGGAAGCCGTGATATGGGACAAATAAGAGCCAACATTAAAGCGAAGGCCACAGAGTCAGAATCCAATCAAGAAAGGATAGAGGCCATAGCAGACAACTATGAAGGAGCACAACCCGTAAAAGCAATGCACGACCTTGCTACCCTGCAGGGCTGGGATTCCAACACACAAGGAACCCCTAAAGGACAGATGTTCAATAAGAGATGGACCCACCTAGAATGCAGCAACAGCATAAGAGACTGAGGCATAAAACAAAAGATATGTCTGGGAAGCAAGAGACCTGTCAACAAGATCCTCAGACAGATCTTAGAGCTTGAAATTGTAAAGCTAACAGTCAGGTCTTCCCCTAGTTTGCAGAAAACTGTCATCCCTAGTTTGCAGAAAATTGTCATCAGGACATTGTGGAGGAGCCAGCATCACCCAAAAGAAAAGCGTACTGACAGATCATGTTCTGGCACTGTACGATCACAGGCCACATTCAGAAATTCTGTCCCCACAAACACCATTTTTGGGAGCCGTTGCCAGGCAACGACTAGTGAAGACAAACTGAAAAGATTCAGCGTTTGCCACAGCAAACTGTAAAGCATGTTGATTGGCGAGAGCACTATAATTATTGGTATTTATGACTTACAAGCATTCAATAAATCCAACAATTAAACCAAACCCCATATTTAGTCATTAAGATGTGACAATATTAAGCTTAATTTACCCTACTTACTTTGGCTGAGTGCTGTTTCAGTGTTTTCTTAAAGAACAGCTCTTGCTGTTTCAAAGCAGCTTCCAATTTGCTGGACAAGTTCGCTGCTTGACTTGATAGTGCTGATAATGCCTTCCAAGAGAAACAAATTCTTTTATTTAAGTGAAACATGAAAGAATACAGATTTATGACCAAGGACTGCCTTAACTTCTTCAGCTATGGGAAGTAGACATTTTGTTATTTTGACAAGCAATGCACACACTACTGCTCAAGTTAAAAAATAAGAGAATACATGCACTGCATCATTCAAAGTGAATTGTGCACATAATTACTGATTTCATTTTAATAATTATATACAAATTGAAATATTGAGCTGGCTCAGGACAGGGACCAGTGGAGGGCTCTTGTGAACACAGTAATGAACCTTCGGGTTCCATAAAATGCTGGGAAATTCTTGAGTAGCTGCAGATTTGGCTTCTCCTCAAGAAGGGCTCAGCTCCATGAGTAAGTAGGTAAGTAAGTAAGTAAGGCTATTTCACTTCCTCACCTCTCCCTGGGAAAGACACAAAATGGAAATCTAAAGATATTTACATGTTAATATAAATTCTAATTACACCAAATATAACACATAAGATATTCACATTTCTCTGATACCAGAAAGCAGCAAATAAGAAAAGAGAGAAAGAGAAATTTCAAAACAGCAAACTAAGCTAAAGACAAATCAAAGTCTTGTTTTATTAAACAGTATCAATTGCTGCCTTGCTTTATGCAATGGCATATACACTAGACTGACTGCTATACCTGTGTCGATGCATGGAATGCTTTCTTTGCTGCTTCAAGGTCTTCAAGCTGCTGCTTATGGTGCATGAGACGTTTCTGCAATTTGCGTCTGTAATTTCTAGAAGCACTGCAGCGATTTGAGGTGGTCATCCGACGTTGCATTGCAACTTCTCCTTGGATGAAATCCCAACGTGATGTCATACCTGGGCAGTAATGCAGTTCATGCCAAGTAACAATTAAGTTTCAGTATTTCCCACCTACAGCAACATCCCAATGAAGTTTGCACTGTAAATAGTTTTTCTTTTGTCAGTGACATTGCAGACCCTTCCTCATTCTAATAACTAATCCTCCTTTTACAAACTGTCTAATTTTAAGTTTATTGTGTAAACAATATTTCTATCAACTGTATCATTATTTGCATTCCTTTAAACCACTGCATCTATAATACATAAAACTTTTTGTATCACTGCCTTTCCAGCGCCAATTATGTATAACACACATGAATCCATACATTTTTTAATATAAATTACATAACAGTCAGTAGTTTTAAAAACTTTTTTATGATTAACTCCCATATAAAAAGGTAAAAACAAAGTGCCCCAAATTTTGTTTCACTGAAATTTTACTAGAACGATGACTATTAATCCCCTGCTAATGTAACAAAATACAAATATTAAACAGAAATTATTTCACAGCCCTCACATTTTTATGTGGACTTCCTATGGTCAGAACCACATATCATGACTGTCCACCTGGATGCATTTTAGAAAAATTAAACTTACATAATATTAACTTAAAAGTCAGGGTGAAAGGAGATAATGCCGCCCTGTACTTATCACATTCAGACTCAAGCAATGATGCTTGCACAACCCCTCAAAACTAGCCAATCTGCAAAGATATGAACACCTTCTTAGATAGCATTTAGTAGTGCAGCACCCATTCTTGGAGGGGAAGGGGCGGGGGAGAACTTCACCAATATCACGTCTATGGTATCTAGAACACTGTACAGATAATGGAAACTCTATTGGTTGCATGTATAAAAACAGAATAAAATTGAAAAGCAAACTGAATCAAAACAATACTAAAGTTTTAAGCAACAGGACATGTTCATGTATATTTTAATACTACAATTCATGGTTGGCTGTTACAACAAAATCATGCCTCGGTCAAAAATATGTTTAAGTTAACGTTACTCTACCTTGGTCTCTGTCCTTAGATTTATCAGCCATTTCCTCGGAGCCAAAGGATGTACTGCTTGTATCAAGACAAACTGAGAGAAACAGTAGGATCCAGCCAATGAGGGACAAGTCCATTTCAGCACGCAAAAATCCAGCCTGATGAGTTGAAAGAGGCAAGAGAAGTTTGGTGAGTGTTCCCAGCACACTATCCAGAACTGAGCATCGTGTAGCACCCCCGGCTAGGGACTTCCTCCCCAAGTAGGTTAATAAAATAAACACCCTAAAGAACATAAAATACAATTAGTGTCACTTGTAACAGCAGACAATAAGTAAACTAACACTGGGGGAAGAGGACAAAACAATTCACTAAAAGAAAAGTAACATTAAACACATTTGAGGGTTTCTACCGACCTGAACATACTGTATGATGTTTTCCAGGAAGAAACAGAAATACACAAATTTAAAAAATTGTACTTATATGGGAATGCCTAGGTATACACCTGCCACAATAGTAATCCCTAGGAAAGCACTCAGACAAATAAAGAACATCTTCCTCCCTTCTCTAAACACCCTCTCTTCAACACTTCTAATTATTTGAAGAATACTATCTTATGAGATGTAATGCCACATAGTTTAGCAAAAGTTTACAAATCTTTCAGAGGAATGCACTGCTCCTTCTTCAGGATCGCAGAGTAAGCTGGGCATGGAAGCAAGCCCACAGCTTGCTACTTGCTTGGCTTACCCTTTGGCCCCGAAGTTTGGAATACAATGTTCAGTCAAAAGTCTGTAAATTTTTATCAGAATACACAGTGTCACATCCCAGAAGCCAGTCACTGACATTAGAACCTTGTACCTCATATTTTAATTATTTATTTGCCTTTTCATTAGCACAAAACACAAATAGGTTGAACATGGGAATGCAGACAAGAGTATTAGAATTGTTTAGAAGGAGACCGCTTTGTGTACTCCAAACATTACAGTCAAGACTGAGTCAATATGGAAGTGGAATAAGAGGGACAAGCTGGAAATCATGGATACTAGGTTACAGGAAATTTTTATATAAAGTGGGTATAACTAGACATGATGACTTATATACCTATCCTGTGGGAAAATGGAAGTATTCTGTGAGCTGTACAGTCTGGTGATTGTCTTTGCCAAGAAGTCACCCCACCAGGGCTGAAGTCCACACATTCTGACAAGTAGTGTGCATGCTGACAATTGTATTCGGGTGTCCTCTTTCACACAAAAGCAATGGAACAAATGTTCACAGATGCTTTGATCAAATGTCAGATACAATGTCAATGGTAACTGGAAAAACAGAAATGTCAGATTTAACTCATGCAGCTGTAAAACCACACATAAAAGCCAATACTTTATTTCATATATTAAATGATAAGTAGAATCTATGCACAATATTAAGGCAATGGCTGTTGCATACCAAAATTAAATCAACTTCTGTAAAGGCAGTGTGCAACTTTGACATTACAAATGTTTATTTTATAAAATGTGAACAAAATTACTGTTTTAATGGGTACATGATGTATATGAAAATGGACGTACTGTTGGGCAAAGAGGGAATGGGAAACACAAATGCCACCACAAACAAATTATATCCAGGAACAGGGGAATTTAGCTCTCCCAGTACTACAGAGCTGACGGCCATGTTTTGATTTAGGAGCAATGTCGCCAGTATTGAAAAACTTATCATCAATCAGCTAGAATAAACTAAACAGTAATCAGCAAAATACTTTAAGACATCTACACTTCACCATACAACAAACAGTGATCAATATGATTTCAAACCAATAAAAAGTTGCATACTTACTCTGGGTACTGGTCCAATCTCATATACCAAATACAACAAGAGATCAAGGAGGCTTTCTCCAAGAACTCGTAACTTGTCAGTACATGCTTCTGACAGCATTCTCTGAGTATCTTTTACATCAGGAAGTGAACGCACTTTGCCTTGTGCAGACTCTAGTCGACGTATCACATTACGAACTATATTTAACTGATGCTGAAATGTCACACATTCCTGGAAGAAGAAAAAGAAAAACCTGCAAGTGTTGACATCTATGTTGACGGAGAGAGACATATTCCCTTTCACACCCTGGACACATGGGAATGAATAAAATAATGAAGAAATAAATAAGATGGAGACTACTGAGAATTCAGGAAGTAAAAAAGTCGCAAATGGGAAGAACAGGAATGAAATGCTGAATGGAGAGAGAGAATGTAAAGATGCTGTTCATGTGAAATTAATAAGTAATAGGATAACATGTTATGGACACATTTTAAGAATGAAGATATGATCCCAGTGAAGGTTCTGAACATGAAAACAAGGAAAATGACTAAAAGGAAGATTGAGATCAAGACAGGATCAACAAGTTAGCAAAGATGTCATGGAGGAAAAAAGAACATGGGAAGAAATCGAGGTGGGCATTTACTTTAGTCTTTCTTCACTTCCTGTGCAAGACACTAGAGGGCAGAAGTCACTCCTTTGCTCTACTTGATATAAATGAAAACAGGGGAAATGGAGGTAAAACATAAACAAAACTCAGAAGTTTTGGTAAATTTTTGACACAGAAAGGTTAATACTATCAGCTTCAATATTGGTGATGTTTTGTACTTACCTGGTAAGCTGTTAAAATTTTTTGTCCCTCAGGGCTAGGGAAGTATTTCTGTACATCTCTTCCTCTCTGAAGATAGTGGTGCATGTGAACTACATTAGGAATTTCTGCAGTCAGCAAGGGTGTGAGGAACTCCCGAAGTTTGGCACAAGCTAAACTATAGCGGCAGTGAATGTCTTCAAATAATGCTGACAATACAGACAACTGAGCCTGAAACGTTTGTTAAACTAATATCAAAACACACACTGGATGTGCTTTTCAGAGATTATGCTAAACAAATCTGGCAATTAAGGTAAATTTGTTAAAAAGTATTATAGGATATTCCTTTAGGGTACTAGGGAAAGACTGAACTGAATCTCTTTACAGTAAAAAAACACACATCCAAAAATCAGATATGACAGAAAAGGATGTAAATCTGATGTCACCAAGAATGGTTTTTGTTTATAACAGTACACCAAAACTAAAAGGGAAACTAGATATATTACCATCACTGCGACACAGAGACATATTTTACACAGTCACCTTTATTTCCTTATAACTTACAAAAAAAATTGGTAAAGCTATCCCTGTAACAGGCCATGAAGGCCGACAGGGTTGTGAGACATCAAGGTTCCCATATTCTCTCTAGATAATCAGCTCACATATAGTAGTGACATCAGCCTTAGCCAATGGCTGCCCTTTAAACCTCTTGGAAGATTGCTGGTACTCATTTCTGTTTGAGGCTGAGTCTAACCCAGGGCCATAGTGCAGCTGGAAGGATTAAGTAAATTGAAAAAATCCACCTCATCAGGACTTAAAACCTGCAGCCTTCCGACTTGCAGCATACAAGGTGTGGCAATAAAGAAACCGGATTCATGCTCTAACCCTTTATTAAAAAAAAATCAGACAGTCGAAATGTTATCCCCTTCAATGTAGTCCCCTCCCCGATCCCTACACCGCTCCATGCGAATTTTCCACTGTTGGAAGCAGTGCTGCAGGTCATCTTGTGTTATGCTCTTCAAGAGTTGCGTCGCTTTTGCTTTCACTGCATCCACGGACTCGAACCTGGTCCCTTTCAGCGCAGACTTGATTTTTGGGAAGAGAAAAAAGTCGCACGGTGCTAGGTCCGGAGAATACGGTGGATGTTCCATCACTGGAATGTTGTTTTTTGCCAAATA
>NW_019740654.1:382252-420059 GCF_002891405.2 Cryptotermes secundus | reverse complement strand
GACACTGATCACCATATACTTCTGTCAACAAATTGTAAGTTTCAGTGGCAGATTTTCCAAGTTTTGTGAGGAATTTGATGTTAGCACGTTGTTCTGCATTAGCACTCAGCATTATTCCGACGGAGCTCAGAAACACGATCCGCTTCTAACAATGGTCGCGGCCAGACTAACCGATGCACGTGAATGAAACTCTGTGTGACGGTAGAGGGAAGTCCAAGGGTCAATGCCCTACCCTCCTCTTCGTCAATGACATGGCCGGAAATGAGTCATAAAAGTAATCCGGTTTCTTTATTGCCACACCTTGTAGTGCCTCAACCTAATACACCACCGTGTAACAGTAAGTAAAATAAAGGTATCCCTGTAACAGGCCGTGGAGGCCCACAGGGTTGTGAGATGTTGAGGTTCCCACATTTTCTAGACAACTGTCTCATAGATGGCAGTAAGTTTGTCAGCCCTAAGCCCCGGCCGCCCTTTACTCCCAAGAATAATCCAAGAATGTTCCTGGTAGTGGGACCCCCAACGTCTCACAACCCTATGGGCCTTCATGGCCTGTTAGAGGGATAGCTTTACTTACTTTTTACTCATTTCTGTTAGAGGCTGAGTCGACCCCAGGGCCACAGTGCGGCTGGAAGGAACAGATCAATTGAAAAAAAATCCAATGACCTCATTGGGATTTGAACCGCAACCTGCCGGCTTGTAGCATAGTGCCTCAACCAAATATGCTAGACTGTGTAAGAGTACTCAGCAAAAATAAATAGACATAAATAAAAGCCTATGGACTGATGCAAAAGTTGGAGCCCATTTAAAAACTCATCTCTGATAGTTTCATTAATATTTACACATAAAGTGAAAACATTTCTCATATTCTGTTTACCAACTGAGAAAAGAGGCTCAGCGTAAAGTCTGTACCATACATTTCAAGATGGCAAGCCCCCTATAAACAAACAAAAATAATTATACTTTAAAGGATTTACATATCATATAATAAAAAAATACACTGATGCAAATTCATATATATACAAAATTAAACTACGTAATCCAAATTTTCCATCATAGGTGGGGTCCCTTGTCACCATGTCATGTGTATCCTCAGGTTACGGATGGAGGAGATGGTCTTCAGATATGGTGCGTAGCTGTGAATATAGTGTATAAGCAGTCGCAGACAGCCAACAAGGGGTGGTCCTCTAGCTTGGGGGTTGGATGTAGGGCTAACAACTTCCCACCGTAAAAAAATAAGCTTGTTATGAAATGTAACAACTGGCATCTTCTCAAGAAGAGTTCAACGTCATGTAGTTAGTTAGTTAGTTAGTTAGTTAGTTAGCTAATCCCAATTTTATTAAATTACTCCACCCTCCTTTTCATATTGCACCCCACAAAGGTGCTTTGTTTGCATTGCCACTACACCAGTCTGGGTCACAATGCATAATTCCTTTGCTCTATCACCATACAATACACTGAGAGCCTACAAACTTACTTGAATATTGCTTCCTGACAGGCCTTGAACTTCATTCGTCTCCGGATAACATTCACCAGGTAGAATAACTATGTGTCCATAGAAAGACCCAACTGGAATTTTACATCTTGTGGTACTCATCCCATATCTTCCAATAGTTGTAATCTAAAAAATACATAAATGTGATGTTATATTAATACTGAAACACTAGTAAACTGCATGTGCTACGTGAACAGGGGCGCATTACTTTCTGCTATGCAGATCTTTACATGAAGAGTAGAACATTACTTGATCTTATTTTCAACATACTTCACGTATTTGCATACTGGTGGGAAATTCAAACGTACAACTGTATAACTGTACAACTGCCTACATAAGATATGATATAACCTGGTTCACAGAGAAAATGAATTTCAACCTGTGAAGAAATCGAATATTGTCTTGATATTTTATGTGCAACAAATGGAGCACATGTACAACTTTATTAACAATAGACACAAAACTTTTTGAGTTTCTCAATCCAACAATGTAACCAGTTTATTTCTATCTTCGTTATTTTCCGAATTATTAAAGATCAAAATGTGTCCAACTCTGATCATTTTAAACCAGCAAAATTTTACTGAACGATTATACGACTATACACATAATTTCTGCTACTAGATAGGCCCTATACTGAAGATTTCAGCTGCAAAAATGCATTGGCTTTATGCTACAACAAACAAGTTGCAGCTTTATGGAAAACATGTACCAACATTCTGGAAGAATTTACTGCCTCTATCTTCAAAGCAGAAGTTATAACTGCAGAAACCAACTTCAGTATATAAATTTTAACCTGCTGAATCCAACTTCAGGATACAAACTTCACCATGCTGCCTCCATCTTCAGGGTAGATATCCTATCTTGTTCTGGTAGGTGGTGACCAACGTGTAAGAAAACTTTGTTCCTTTCATCTTCAGGTTATAAAATATCTACTTTGAAAATGGAAAGCAGCAGGTTCCTCAGTAATGGTGTAGTGACCATCTAATAGGCTACATAATCTAGAAGATCAAGGTCCCAGTAACAGTGTCTCAAATCTCACGTAAGTTACAATATACTTTAAGGTGAGAATGTTGTCTTTTGGGATGTGGCACTGTGTAGATCTTCTGTGAACTGACATCTGTTCACGCACGATCTACACAGTGCCACATCCTAGAAGATGGAATTCTTCATAGTCACAGCTGTGAAAACCTCAAATACTACATACCTTAAGATATCTACACACTGGAGGTGGCTGCAGATCACTCATAACCAGAGACTTCGTTCCAATGTCAGATGCTACAACTAGCCTCTGACCATCCACTTCTTCACCCTGACACCAGATATCGATGGACAGGGACACAAGGTCAGAACAGGCTGGTATCATGAGATCAGTCAGTAGAATTGGGCTCCCAAAGTCAAGGACAACAAATCTCCTTGCACCTGAGTGCATCCTCTCAATGACAAGCATATGTTGAGGCGGAATCATCAACAGTTGCTGCCATGGTAACAGCACAGACCCCGCTTCATCGCCCTAAGCAATACAACACAAACCATAACATTTCACTCACACTCTGCATGGTTACAGCATGTGAATACTTTCTGTATCTTGAAATAAAAGTTTTTTCCTCTTAAGTATAAAAATATAGTGAAATACTCATTTATGGTTTCTCTGAGATAAAATCAATCTCAGCACTAGTGAAAAACTTTGGAGGAGTGATTTTAATACCAAGATAATTGGGTACACATCTTGCAAACTTATTCCTGAGTAAGTGAAAACCATATCCATCACATGGGCATTATGCTCTGTGCATGTGTGTACATAGGAATGAGGAACAATGACAGCATGAGGATATATCAGTTTGCATTGAAATTACATTTGTCATTACAAAGTACATTCTACTGAATTATGGAAAATTACAAACTGATATTACATCACATTTATGCGAACATACGACAACATTCAACTGAAACTAAGCATCACTGATTTTGCAGTACCCTGAAACAGGATCTGTGGTTTCAGATTATCAACATATGCAGTCAATGCCTTTTACAATGGAGAGTGAAGTAGCATAGGCTGTTTTTTGGCATGATGCTTTTAAGACGAAAATTAAATAAAACGTCATTAACCTTTAGGTTTCATAAAATTCAGGGCATTTCTTGACTAGCAGAATGACTTCAGGGTTAAGGTGGACTCTGCTTCATGAGTTTATTAGTTAATTACAGTAGTAAAGTGTTGCAGTTTAGAGTGACATACATACAACTACTGTGGGAAACACAAACACTATATACACAGACCACATTTTCAAAGTTATGGTAGTAAATTACACATATTGAAAAAACAACTGTGTATCAATTAAGTCCATCTATGCTATGAACCAGGGTACATCATACCTTGTGTATGCAACTATATGCAAGATAAGTCATACGTGAGTGAGTCTGAATTTCTTGCCAGTGTACGAATACCATGATCACCTCTGTGGTCTAATGGTCAGAGTTCGTGGCTACAGATCCAGAGGTCTGGGCTCGATTCCCTGCACTACCAGATTTTCTGAGAAGTAGTGGGTCTGGAACCCCTCATCCTCGTGAGGATAACTGAGGAATTATTTCAAAGAAATAGTGGCTCCTGTCTAGAAAACCGAAATTAAAGGCCATGGGGATTCATTGCGCTGACCACACAACACCCTCTATCCGCTAAAGTTGGCACTAACTTCGCCAACAAGTGGTGGTCACTCGGTTGGTATAGTTCGCTTGCGGACTAGAACTACGGAGTTGGTTTTTGTTTTTCTTTTCTTTTTATTTGTTTGAATACCATATGTTTGTTGGAAGTAGAATCTCAATAACTTTCTAACGATATCACTATGGTGTACACCACTAATAACAACACACCCTTGTTCCTACAGCAGACAGAGTATATGAAAGAATATCATTGGAATGAATTCATACGACTGGTTTTATCTAGCCAGTAAGATAGTTTTCATTGTTTTATGTTCTTCCTTTTTAAGCTTCTCTCTTATGGCACTCTGTCACAGAAGTTCATGATTATTCTCCAAACATAATTAAGTAATAATGTGGAATAATACCAGGAAAATGAAGTTTTGACATCATATTTCTTTTAAATTAAATTAAATTCAAAGTAGGTATTTTGTAATTTGTTATACCAATAGTTGCTATGAATACATTTACTTGAACAGAATACATAAACTGAAAGCTCTCTGTACACAAAAAGCAGAGAATGTACACACACTTCCCACAGAGGAGGGAGGAAAAAATATCAACCAGGCAGTGTAGCAATAAGATGAAATGCAAACCTTCTTGCTGTCTTGTTTCCTGTTGTCTGTGTCACACGATGAATTTTCCTTGGTCAAGCCAATATTTGAATTTTTGAATCTGGCAGGAGGTGGACCCGAGAGAGTAGACTGTTGTGAAGATGAACTTGAACTAGTTTCTGCATCTGCTACACCTCCCCCACCTAGTTTGCACACTTTAACCAGTCTTGGTGCCCTGGCCTTACATTTATTCTTATTCTCAAATGAGTAGAAGGACTGGCATTTTAACTTCATGTCTGAACTGGACGATGCTGGAAAGTAATCTTCCTTTTTCATATCTTCATAAAATGAGATCTGAAGGCAAATGATTAGAAAGAAGAACACTGTATTAATGATACTGTCTTGTTTAGAATACACTATTACCTGACAAGGTTACACACGTAATTTACAGTAACCAAAACATCTTTGAGGGGGGGGGGGAAGAGAAAACACAGAACACATTTGATGACAAATCAACAACTCTTAAAAAGTTCATTAGTTTTTGACATGTAGGTATTGCTCTTCACACAGAAGTCTACCAACTTTAGGTCATACTGGATCTGTAAGCACAATGTATAATTGAATAGGGGAGAAAAGAGAAAACAAAAGAACATGATGAAACAATATGCAAGTAAATGGCACAGAACCTGACACTGGTCAACTAGCTGGACCATCCAAATGGCCAAAGCATGAAAATGTACTCACAAATTCAGTATCTGCCTTTTTAGATCCAGAATTTGTAGTGATGAAATTGGCTGGATCAAAGAAATTCCCCATAGGAACAGAGCCATTTGCACCAGATGATGATCCTGAAATTTAAAATAACTAAATGAGAAGTTCAGGTGTGACCCACAAAACCATCCATCATGTACTCAATTATAGCAACACTACAACCTGGAATGACAGAGGAGAAGTTGGTGGAGGAGGAGGGGGGGGAGGAACTGACAAGCATTCGTTATAATCCTTTGAGGTTCAAAGTCAATGCTCATTCATTCACCAGTAATCTGTCAGACGACAGGTCCACAGTCTCTTCCAAAACAGTTCCTCCACTTAATGTGATCTAGAGCTTTCTCCTCCAAATAAGAATTCTTCTTCTGTCCCCAAGGTCATGCATCTTCTTGCTCAAAGTCACAAAATACAACAGTAAAACCTTGTCTAAAACAGAACTGTACTAAGTAAAAACTCATCTTCACTTAAGGATCTCTTTGATTGTGAGATGTAATTGTTACATTTATCTAACTAAAGAGAACCTGTTTAATTCGGACCTGGAAAGACAAAAAATCTGTCTGTCTAGTCTGCTTGAACACTTGCAGTTTATTGTTCTTGGAATTCCAATATAATCAGGTTTACAACATTACTTTAGTTTGTATGAGAATCCAATACCCAGATCACGACTCTACAGGGAGTCAACAAAATAATTGAAAATCTTAAGAAACTGAGGAATGGTATTTGTGTTGGCTACATGAAAGAACTTCATTTGGTAACACTGACTTCTTCTTCAGTCTGTTTACACTCTGTAGTGCTCATGTAAGTGTATTAATGACCATGCTGGAGTGACAGTTTGTGTGAAAGAATTGGAAAACAGGAGACTCTTCTAATTTTGAAGGAGGAGAGACTGTTGGTGTGTGTTTAACTGCAACTTCTTTGATGAATCTGCCATATTATTAAGTACACTGAGGGTAACAGTTTCTAAGGTTATGATGTTGGCATACGTGAATCATGGGAAGACAACATCAGTGAAGACGAACAAGCCAACACCCATGGTAGGGCTGCAATTGCAGTATGTCTGATTACTGAAAATAATGGTCAGATGTGTACATGATAGTGTCATGACCATAAAACTAGACATCAGAGAACTGGAAACACATGAGTGATAGTCATATGGTCATCCTTCACACTGTTCCCTACCTCAGGGCGAGTTTACATTTGGAGAACACCCAAGGAAGCCTACGATCCAGAATGTCTGGTTCCGACAGTGAAACAGAGGGGAGGTTCTGCAATGGTCTGGGCGACAGTATCACGGTATTCTGTTGGTCCCATTATTACCATTCATGGCCAAATTTTCTGCAAGGGGGAATGTGGACAGGTTGGGTAATTTGGTGCATCCCATGATTCAGGTATTATTTCCAAACAATAATGCAGTTTTCCGAGATGACAAAAGCTGCCATTCACACAGCTAGAACTGTTCAGCCTTGGTTTGAAGAGCATGAAGGTGAACTTGAACATCTTTTCTGACCAGCAGAATCATCAGATTTGAACATCAGTGAACATCACTGAACCACTCCACTCTGGAGATCAGAATGAGGAACAGATTCCCACTTCAAACACCTCTCAAGCAACGTGAAAATGTTCTTCAAGAATGGTATAAAATTCCACTACAGACTGTTCAAAACTTGTACGAGTCCATTCCAAGGATTAGAGCTGTACTGAAGGCAAAAGGCAGTCCAACACCATATTAATAAAGAAATGTGTACAGTATCCAGAGTTTCCATTATTTTGCCCAACCACTGCAATTTATCTCAGTATTATGGCTAAGGTGTCGCCACAGCCTTATCACCTCCACATCTCTCTTAAGCAATTACACTT
Organism: Cryptotermes secundus; assembly: GCF_002891405.2. Lineage (NCBI taxonomy): Eukaryota > Metazoa > Arthropoda > Insecta > Blattodea > Kalotermitidae > Cryptotermes > Cryptotermes secundus. The sequence goes on along the minus strand of NW_019740654.1, from coordinate 412,697 downwards.
CCTGCATTCGCCTCCAGCTGTCTAGGCATTCTGCTCACAAGAATTTCGAGAGTGATACATTTTATGATAGCTGACACAGACAGGAGTCCCATGGGAATACTGCAGCAAAGACCACTGGGACATCTGGTGGCCTCAGAATACATGAACTGTGGCGGGTGTTCACAAATAGAATTTTCCTACTTTCTGTTCTGATATCTTCTTGGGCATCTTCTTACAACATTCTTTATTAATAATGTATGAACCTACAGCTAATGCTTCCAAATCCTCTTACTGTATTATCTACACTGAGAAGATATGATAACTGACAAATTGACATACTCGAGAGAATTCACTGCAATAACATTTTCCCTAAAAGAAGCATTAAAAATGTCACACCTGGTTCTATCTTTTCCATCTTGGTGCCATCACTGGCTGCATGACATGTGAAGTGCAGAGGTTCTGCTTCCAATAGTCCCTTCATGTAATGATTTGAAGTAAGGCCTTTAAATCTTGTCGTTGTAGCTTTATCTCCAAGATTAGAACATCCAACTGTAATAATTACAATTCAAAGAGACCAGTGAGAAGTTGGAATCACTTTGGAACAGTTACCGACATACTTCAATGAAGAAGAAGATCCATTAAGAACTATGGAGGGAAGAGTTAATGTTAGCTAACATTTACAAAACTTTACCGGTAAAAAAAAGCAGTGACTGCGCTCAAGGTAGACAGATGATTACGAGATGCTGACCAGTGTTCTCATGCACGGAGCCCAGCCAGTCAAACACCACATTTTCTTACTACTAATACCAGTACAAAGTTAAAATCTCACAGCCCTGTACTAGCAGGAGATTTAAAATTTTATATTCCTGATAATACAGATTACAGGCACATGTAGCTAGGGTTAAAGAATTAAAACTTGCAGATTTTAATATTAATACCAGCAGACATATCTATTGGCGGTCACCATACAAATTTCACATCTCAGTTCATAACGATTCATCACTCATCAGAATGAAACCAAAATATTTCATATGAACACAAATTTATTTTTGGAATGCATCTCTTTTGTTTTCATTTCAGACCCAACTGTAACAGACGCGTAAGAAATGGAACGCATCTGTCATAATTCACATGAATGTCACCCCTGTCCCTTATTTATATGAGGCCATGTGGCCACGCCATAGCTCAAGCAGTTAGTCGCTGGCATCCCACTATGGCGGCCTGGGTTTAAGCCCGGGTCTGGTCAAAGTGGTGGACAAAGTGACGCTGGGTTAGGTTTTCTCCAAGTACTCCAGTTTCCCCTGCATCTTCATTCCACCAAATTTTCCATCATCATAATCACCCAGGGCAGGTACAATAGGTCAAACAGTGGCCAATGTGCTGAGTGGACCCAGATGGACTCCACCCCCATTAGGCAAATAAAAAAAAACAATATACGAGGTCACAGATTTAATCCGTGCTTACAAATTCAAATATAGTGACCCTTGGGAAATGTAAATCAAGGCAGTAACTAAATGACATAGTAACTGATTAAACAACAGCTACAGAATTACTAGTTTTAAAACACAGAAACTAGTTTCTGATCATGAGTAACAGTAATCAGATATCAGCATTCATTAAGATTATGATCTTCCAGAATATGATGCCATGGAATTTCCTAGGAGAATAAACCTGCTGCCTCCACAAGTTTTTCCAAAATGCTGATATCTATCTATTGAATTATATCAAATGTCAGAAGACAGTAATATTCACAGCCATGGCCATCACAACCTCAAATCTCGCAGCAATACTCATACCTCCAATTCCCAATAGCTCCCTCAGATCCTGATCTAAGGCCAAAGCAAATCCAGGAGGCCCAGCAGTAACTCCAGGGCATGTTACCATGGCACCTCCACCAGTCTCCCCACTAACAACTGTTGCATATGTAATAGGAACTGACGAAAACTTTGCAGGTACTGGTGGTTCAATGTCAAATAGTTCTGGCTCAAAGGGTGTATTATACAAACCAAATCTGTAAAAAGAAAAAAAACTAAGTATTACAATGTCCCTTTAATTGCATAAATGTTAAATAATATACAATTTATTTTTCCAATTGTGCAATCACAGAAAGAAATGTGAGCAAACAAAAATAATTATTCTGCTGTCTCAATGCATCAATCAAGAGTCAATTGTCATTTTTATAAATACAAAATGTTTGGCTTGTATCACCTTCTTTTTAACGTCTAAACAACTCTTGCTCTCTTCATTCTACAGACAAGAGTGTCCAAAACACACATAAAGTAGCAAAGTATTCTTCTTAGTACGAAAGATCTAGCAAGAAAATGTTTCCATGAAGAGTTTTCCTCCCACTAACTGTCTACTCAAAGACTGTGTATAATAAATGGCTGAAAAGAATGACTTTTGGAGTTCAACAACCTACGTTACAAGTGGCAAACTAGGCAAAAAAAAATATATATAATCTGCTGCTGTCAGGTTTCAAAAGTTGAGTCACTGTTGTTTATTGTGAACAGCAAAGGAAGAGCTCAGAAGGACTACTATTAACAGAAAATATGAGGAAGAAAGATTTTATTTTCTACTGAAAAGTTGATATCCTGTAGCATTCCTGAAATATGGACTGTGCCACCTCAATGAGAACCACAAAATCAATTACCATGAATTTTCATAGCTAGTATCACTTGATACAAATATTACATCCTTTGCATGTCATGCACTAATTAGATCAAAGAGGCATACCTCCATTAAAACTGCCAGAGTAAAAAAAAAATTGTATTATCATTTAATAGAGCATATCTGTCAATTCACACCACTAAGCATTACATACAGATGTTTAGAGGAAACAACAGGCTTTCATATTTTCTACATCTGTGGTTGTTTTGAAAGTGATCTGAGGAAGGATTGTGGGTATTTGTGTATGATGGCATTTACCCCACCAGCAGCCTTTCTAGGCAGAAGTTTTGTGGTGAGGCTCAAAGTCAGAGAGTTACTCTATTACATGAAGTTCAATGATTCCATTATTCCTGTTCACAAAATGATTAAATTACCCAGTGCCTAATATTCTACACTGTCATCATACTTAATGTTCTCATCACACTTTAACAAACTAATCTTATGATAGACCAATGTTACCACTCAAGATTTAAGTTATCCTTCTTCTGCCTAGTTCCAGAAAATGAAATATTTCTGAAGTTTCAGATTTTCAATAAAGAAAATCAATTACAGCTTCCATCTCATGTAAGCATTCTGGACTGACACATGTAGCAGCAGGCTTGAAGAGAATGTTACAGCAGATAGGGAGAGGAAGAAAGAATCAAGTGCAGAAATTCCAAACACTAATGAGACTTACTTTTCATGCTGCCATCACAACAGTAAGTACTGATGGTCCACTTTCTTGTCTTTATTTCATAACCACGAAATACAAAAGATACACATCTTTTAACTACTTTCACCAAATAATAATGTTAGTTACAGTATGCCTGTATATCCTAAAACAATATATATATATATATGTATTCTTTGAAACAAAATTAGTAAGTAAAAAGTAAAGGTATCCCTGTAACAGGCTGTGGAGGCCCATAGGGTTGTGAGATGTTGAGGATCCCACATTTTCTAGACAATCAGCTCATAGATGGTGGTAAGGTTGTCAGCCTTACACGCCGGCCACCCTTTACCCCCCAGGAAGATTCCCGGTACTCATTTCTGTTAGAGACTGAATCGACCCCAGGGTCATAGTGCGGCTGGAAGGATTAGGTAAATTGGAAAAAATCCACCTCAATCAACTGGGTACCTTACTATAAATATGCTGTTATTAGAAGTATCATTCTACCAAACCTTGTCCTTAATAGCAAATTGTAAGGGCTGGATCTTGAGCTCATTTCTTCTGCTATCTTCTGCAAGAGTGTAACACATTTCTGTCCAGTAGTGGCAGAAACATCCAGTGACATGACACGACTGAGGAGGAGGAAATACCACCGAAGTGCTCCAGCCGATGTACTACAGGATATCATGGGTAACCACTCAAGCAATGCCCGTAGAACACAACCATCAAATTGAACTGTTACTGAGTCTAGGACATTCTTCATTCCCCTAAAAGAAGATGAAAGTAATATTACGAGAAATCTCAGACTACAGCAAAAACAAAACTAATGTAAACCTCTACAAAACCAATATTCAGAACTTGTAAGGTGAGCATATGCACTGCTGATAGATAGATACTGATAGATAAGAAATAATTAAATGCTCACAAGAAACTGGTCCCAAATCAGGAAAAATCGACTATACTATACAAACAGAAGTATATCCACATAAATATAACAAAACAGATCATCTTTCAATGTAAGGGTCATACTAGCATTTTACACAAGACATTTAATAGCAAATTGTTTTCAGAAAAATTCTGTGAACAAAATATTTAACACACTTAAGTGTCACTACCAAGTAGATCGTGTACATATAGTCATTACTCAAAATATTTTCTAAGTCATCAAAATACACTTGAGATCAAAACACATGGTGTTTTGAAATTAGAATGTAACATCCTTCAGTTACTTTTAATACAGTCTCAAACTTTCCAGGAAATGTCACACCAAATCTATCTCTCTCATACATATTTACAAAGTTTTTCTTCTGATGCAGACAGATTGAGAAGTTCATAACATGTAACAAGTAACAAACAAATTGTAACAGTAAAGAGCATATATACAGAATCATGAACTAATCTACTAATTCAGTGAGACAGATGTGTCTGATGTTACTTACTCGCTGCATATGATGATGAGTTTAACACACTTGTGAGCAATACTTCTTCCAGACAGCAGGATACAGTGTTTAATAAGTGAAATAAGATTATTTTCAATAATTCTAGCCAGCTCCACCTGCTGTGCTTTTGCATCACCTTTTGATGTTCTATGCCTACTGAGCCTTACTGATGCCACCCAAATTAAAATATCCAAAGCCATACTCTGAGCTACAACAGTCTTGTCAGGTCCCTCAAGACAAACAACTTTCACAAGTTTCTCAGCAAACAAATTTGAATCCAGCATTGCACAGCGCTGGTTCCTGTACAACAGAAATAATAAGTAACTTAGTAGACAGTACTTATTTAAGAACATAATACTTATGAAACTGCAAACAGTAAGCTGCTGTCACATGATAAAAAATCATATTTGTATCAAACTACACAGTTTTTTAATATTTCAACAGTAACACATGAAATTAATTCACATCTTTTTACTGACTGGCTGATCTGTTCTGAATGGCAATTTTCCATACCGTTTTATAGAGGGCTATAAAACTGCTCTGGGTCAAGTAAAATAATCCATATTACCATGTATGACAGCAACCAATAGATGAATTTAATGAAGAGCCAAACATACATACGCAGAATCTGACTTTTTTGTTTACAGCTTTACAGCAATAGTGTCAATTAATTTCTTACATCCTCATGTACATGTAATGTTCTATAAAATTTATTAAAAGATACTCACTTTTATAGTTCTTCACTACATGTTTCAACTAATGTGGTCACCATCAGGTGTTAAAATTACTGAGTGAGGAAACCGTTGTCTTCTGTTTTATCGCTTAGGTTGTTAACATAGAAGTCCCCTCAATGCACATGTGTGTTTGAGGTGGTGGGTTGTATTCCCTCCTGTTGTGTGTTGTGCTGTGTGTCTTGTCATCAAGAAGACAACAGTCTCCTCATCCAGTAATTTTAACACCTGATGATGACCATACCGATCAAAATATTTAGTGAGAAACTTTTAAAGTAAATATCTTTCAATAATTTTTTCAGAACATTTGTGTTGCATGTGAGACTGTAAAAAACTAATTCGACACTAAATGAAAAGTTCAACAGGATGCTACAATATAATATTCTTTACAGCAATAGGTGTGCAAAGATTAATAATTACTATATGTTAGATATAACCTCTGGTGCATGAATTGTCTAACCTTTCATTTGGAATGTTGGTTTGCTTAGTTCTCCTAATGGTTATGGATATTTCATGTAACCAGTCACAGCCCAAGTAATATTCCATCTTCTTACTGGCAGCTGCACTAGCAAGACGATCCACTGTGTTGCCTGGCACATGCAGGTAATAGTCCAACATTGAATCTACTGACTTCCCTTTTCCACTATCCAATTTGCTCTTTTTTGAAGCAGATCCTTTCTCATCACTAATTCGATTTTTATTTGTCTGAAAATAAAAAAACGACTTTACCAATAGCAATAATCTAACACACCTAGAAGGGGGAAAAAACTACATTACTAACAAACATTTTAAAAACAGAAACTGGCAAGTTCAGTAATGTGCAACACAATAATAAAAAGCAGGTTACATTACATATTCTCATTTGTAACACCAACCACATATTTTACTTATTTATATTTTTCTTTACAATGTTATCAGTTTCATTTCATTTATTCACCTTACATAAATCCTGTCAAGAATACATTCTCATGCGGACATGGAGATTATCCCAGTTACAGTCACAACTAAGGATTACAGTTGTCACCCAATAGCATACACATTTGTAATACAATACTTATAAACTAATGTGCTCAATAACTCAATGATGATGAACTGCAAGGTAAGTGGAAGAAAGTTATCATGGCCTAATTTAAGGTAGTATCTTGGCATTTTCCTGGAGGAGAGGGTGTGTGTGTGCGCGCGCGCGCAAATGTGTGGAGTGGGGTGAGAAGTCGGCAGTCTGCATAGATGGTGTTCAAGCAACTTTCAAGCTACACACTTCTACATACAAGTTCAGAGAATTTCTACAATTTTCTTGCTAAAATTAACATTTCAATTGCAGCTGTTTAAAGGATCTATGAAATGTTTCAGGTGTGTACTAGTCAGACCCTCATCACACTATACATTTACTTCATTACTTCTAATGCAATAAAAGCAGAGAGTTGCCAGTCCAAGTCATATGAACAGCTTACCATTTCTTTAACAGCTTCTTTATCTTCACCAAGAGCTTTGATGTGCACTAAAAGCGTTCGGCCTCGTATCCTAAACAGTTTTGGGCTTGTGAGAGTGACAGTACCACTCTGATCTGATAAGTCGAGACAGGATGCAAGGTTCACTGGCCCACATAAAATTTCAGTATTGTGGTCACGCAGATATTCTTCAGAAGTAACAGGATTTTCCACAGGACCTAATGAAGCAGATAATTAAGTATTACTAACTTTAGAATTTTATATTTGTATGAACTGTACACTGGAATTCTTCTATATGGCACCCAATCTATCCTTAGATTGGCTGGATAAAAGTTGTTTGCCCATACCTGTCCACTACTGGTTGCTGAACCACTGGTCATCATCTGATGGTTGCTGGTTTATCTCAACAGCACTAGTTGCTCTTCAGATTCGCATAAATACAGTCACAGTGTTGTAAAATACAGTGTTCAAAGATGTATCATAGTACCGAACAGAAATTATTCACATATAATACATTTATACATCATTCTTAATAGAGGAAATGCCATAGAAAATTTCCCACAGAAAGTATCCTGATATGAAAGTGTCATGTAATGCAATGATTTATGGTTATCACAAAAAATTATATTCTGTGGGATGGGCATTGGACAAAACAAAAATTAAAAAAAGAATATATATATATATATGGATTTAGGAAAAAACAAACGTATTAAATTAGAAGCAAGTCCAAAGAAATTTATGTCTTCTAGCTGTTGAGTGTAGGTTGGCAAAAAGTACAGCTCACATTAAGGCCTTAAAAAGTATAGCTGTACATAGCCTTTTACCTCCAGGTTGTGAAGCAAGAATTTGATACTGTAGATGGTTTCAAGAATCAGTATTTAATGGGCTTCCGGGACTAGAAGCCATGTTTTATTCTGATGTGCTGCGGTTTACTTAATGGAGCCCATAAAGCTCTCATACTGTTCATGAAGTGATAATTCACGATTCAAAAGTCTGGGTTTGGTATGCAATTAGTGTATGGAGAATAATCAAGCATAAGTTTTTCATGAATAAATTCTAAACATTATTCGAGGCTGATTCTATCACCCTTCTGCAATGAACTAATGAAAACAAAGTGTACAGGCATTCTATATAATACAAGAGCACACAATGCGAACAAATCTATGGCTGCAGTAGATGAAGCCTTTGTCAAACGAGTCACCAGATGAGGACTGTGGTCTAAACAATTACCCATTTATATCCTCCTTTTATTTCTGGCGCAGAATGAAATAAAAAGTGTAGATGAACAATTTGCACTCTTTGGAAGAACTTCACGAAAATGTTACATATAACATTTCTGCTGTTCCATTAGGACACCTTGGATGTGTTCCTATTCTCAAGAAATGAAGCATGCTTTGAAGCAGAGGGTTGTCACTTCATGACTCTTTAATAATAAAATAAGGTAAGTTATACTACAGCAGAAAACTGGGTTGTGAATTATCATTTACCATGGCAGGTCTGTGTCAGAAGAGCGCAGTGTCAACTGGGAATAAATGTACCCCCCACAGAATTTGATTCATAGTATTAATACTACGAGCCTGCAGATCATGCCTTGTTAAAAGAAAGTGTTTTTGGAAGAAAATTAAATGAAATAGAGGGAGGAGGAGGAGTTTAGGGAGGAATGAAGGAAAATACAGTACTGGGCAAGGTGCTCATTCTTGATAGTGCACCAGTGGTTCTACTGTGGAAGTTGCAAATGTGTAAATTACAAAATCTGCTTATAAATAATTAAACCAGAAAAAACAATAGTCTAAAATTTGTATTCAAATAAAACATACAGATCTGCTGGGAATTCAAAGCATTATTAGGAGTGTCTCATACTGTGTGCAACCTAACAGCGTGACCAAACTATATTTTACAACCATGTATTTAAATTATTTAAAACTATCGTATGCCTAATACAAATCCACGACAAAATATATATGGTTTATGAGAATATAAATTTTAAACAGATGGCTGACAGCCTAATCATTAATAAACTGATGAATAATGCAATGGACATGAAGGCACTAAATGTATACACCGCATGCCTATACCATGTTCATGCAGCCTATTCACTCAACACAAATCCATCACATACTTTTAGATAAAATCTAAAATCACAGTTTATTATATCAGTTCTGTATGATACATCTTCAATATCTTATTTGCTATAAAAGTATAAATCTAGAACTGATTATCTTATGTCAGCACATCATACATATTTTGGTTCTTATGTAAATGCCATCTTGAATTAAACTTCCTTCTGTAGCAACATTACAGTATATTTTTTTATGAACATCTTCAGCTGGTGAGGGAAGTGCAGTGACAATTTTGCAAGGAAAAAAGAATGAGTTGTAGCATCTAAACAATCAGAATTTTGGCGGACACTATGAAAAGAAAGGAAATAAAAGAAGAGACCAAAAAAACAAGGTACTATACCTTTGGTGCTTCCATCAAATTGCATGTTAATATTGAAATCTATTGGTTCATCAACAGGTGGTGTAAACATCTTCTCCTTCCTACCAATGCCACTGGCATTTTGCTTGAGCAGTGTGACCTGGATGTGAGGTGGTGAGGAGCAAGGAGCATGCAATGAGAATTTCAGATCCACATGACCGATGCAGCAGCTCCGAGGGAGAGTGATCTCAAATACATGCTCATCCCATGTTGTGCTGGAAATAACAGAAAGTTAATGGCAGCAGTACTGACAGGGCAGTTGACATGCTTGACATAAATAGAGTGCTTTTTATAAGTATAAATACAGGCACAAATAAGCAGGAAAATAATGTCCTATATGGTACCCATGTTTGTGTTTGTCTCAATTCTGACTTCACATCTAGTTTAGGAATGGTGTCCTACAACATGAATGATGTTTTTTTTTCCTTCTTTTTTCTTTTTTAATAGACTAAAAATGTGGTAACTGTGAAGGCCAGGGAAATAAATAAATGTAGATTATCTGTACAAAATAACTAAAATACAATTTATTATGACATGACATGGCATATCAACAGTGTGAAATTCTGAGGTTATATATGAAAAAAATTAAATGTGGAATCTGTCCTTGCACAATAAGTTATTCTCAGAAAAAAATAACCACAATAAAAAACTCAACATGCAAAATATCTGATTTCAGACAAGATATACACTCTCAAAATCAGCTCAAAAGCTCAACAGGCCAACTCTTCTGCAAACTGCATTTTGTTATACTATAAACTTTCATTATCTAAATATAACATTCACATAAGATTTGTAGCACTGGATGTATGTGCAGTATGAAAGTATTCTGTATGAAGTGAGCCCTGAACACATAAATTACTGTTATAGGAAATTAAGAAGTATATTGTTGGGGTGAACACTGACAACATATTGTTTATTTCAAGTTCTGGGAAAATCAGTCAAATGGTTAAAAAAACTGAAAGGGACACACACAAACAGACAGACACAGGGGCAGCATGGTGATCTTATAACCCTGCTTTTTTTTTCATTCAGAAATCACGGATTGAGACACAAATTCCCCATACATTGCATACAGAGTATCAGTGGCAATCGTTCTCTTTAATCACTTTATGCTGTGTAACACCTACAAGTTAAACAAATTTAAGAATATATAGTTTTAATTTCTTGAAACATTAATTCTCACAAGAAATAAACTACAGTAAACCCACTTTATAATGGACCCAGATAAAATGGAGTTCTAATATAACTGATAAAACCTGGCTGTGTATAATTGTCCATTTTAAGAGATGTTGAGGTTCCAAGAACTTCAATGTAGAAACCTTTTAGAGATGCTGAGGCTATAAGAACCTCAATTTAACCTTTAAGAGCCGAAGGACACCATATGGGGACCTTTAAAGTAAAGCTGAGGTGGCCGAAAGACACCGTATGGGTATGCGCAGTCCACGCGTGCGCACAGTGTTTTAAAATCTAATTTTAAGATAGAAAGTCTTGTTCTACTTATATTATTTTTGGACACCAGCTTTATAAGTAGACTGTCTTCCCTCCTGCATCATCTAACTGAATGTTGCATGTCACTGAATGCAGAGTCCGACGTCGCAATTCATGCACTTTGTCCATAATTTACTCTGTTTTCCACGCAAAGCGCACACACGCAATGTTAGTCTCGTATTAGCAGGAAGTAAGCCAGTGATGTCAAGTGGTGTCCTCTATTCATAACGCTTATAAAACATTGCAATTTCAACTATGCACCATGGCCCCTTTTCGCATTGATAGGAGTCAAAATTCAGAGGCCGCTAGTAAATCACACCATTCAGAATGCGTTACAGTTTATTCTGAAGCGACTTGGAAGCAAGCAGTATGAGGTGATATTCCAAGAACTGCCTCTGTGTGGATAGTCCGACATACGTGAATAAACAAACAGAGTTTCATAAGGCAATGTAGGATAAGAACTCGCCCACACTCGGGTATACAGAAGCCTAAATGACTGGAGAATGTGCAGACCGTAAACATCCTCTCCTATTGCCAGATAAAAGACACATACAGTGCGTCAGGACCATGCATTTATACTGCAGAAACATATTGTGCAGAAGCTTTATGCATTTTGTGGACAGACGCTCAAAATTGGGGAACATTTTTTTTTGGAATCAATGCAACAATTTTTACAGATTCTAAAATCTGTAAATTAGAGTATCTGATTCTATATACTTTCTAGATAAAAGTAGCGTTTATTTCGTTCATTTATCACAAACATTGTAGAAGTCACAGCATTTTGAGTAACATGATTACAATTTTTATTACTCTACAGTGGCGGGCATTTAAATTAACTGTCCCACTGCCACTACAGGAATTTAAATGGCCCGTCCCTTAGAGGTTAAAAATCATTATGTAACCACAGTGTGTTTCTATGTTTATTGCTTGTAATGGCTATGTATCCTCTGGTGTACTTCCATGAATACCCCTCCACTTGGTTATAAAAACATCAGCAATAAAAGACACTCTGCCTCCACTATTAATCTGTTATAATGAGAGTTTACTGTACAATTAAATTCCCAAAATATCCAACATAATTTATCAATGGCTATTGTTCTCTTTTCTCAATTTATGCTACATTAACACCTACAGATTAAAAGAATTTAAGATCATATAGTCTTAATGTCTTGGAACATGAATTCACATAATAAAGACACTATATAACTCTCATGCATGTTATTTTCTACTTTGTCTTCACAGCCTCCACATTTATTTCTCATACGTTACTGCACCTGTAGGATCAGCACATCACCACTGTTCTGGAGAATGGGAATGGTGTATTGTGTTCTTCCTTTAAGTGGTGCAAGGAGTATTGCATTTATAATCAAAACTGCTACTCAGAAAGAAAGAAACAAAAGAGTGCACAACAAATGCTTACCAATCACACTGAAATGGTGGCTAGCAATGCACTCATACTAACATATACAAGAGCAGTATATTCAACAGTTATGGGTTTATGTCTGAGAAGTAGCTGAGCCAGATGATGGTGGACATGCAGATAGCAACCCGCAAGGTACATACAATGGGTCACATCGATTGTTCAATGATATTAAATGCGCAGTTAATTTATGCAAATCATCATTCAACTGTTCTCATGGCAAGGAAGCCCTGTTCATGTTTAACTATGGTGTGATCCAACAAAGAATGAGTGTTTCTCATTGGATATTTCATCAGACAAATAATACCTTATGATAAATGTGTTCATAAATTTGAGAATTACCTTCTTCAGCTCATTCTTGAGAAACATTCATGAGTATATATGGTGAAATATTGATTCTGAGATCCTTAATTTTATGTTTCCTCCAATTTTACACACTTGTCATTTGACCCCAGCCAGATTCGATAAGAACAATATTAAAATTTAACCAATCTTATGTATACTTAAATGTATGTTTTCCCTGAATTTGCAAATAATTTTTCAAGTCTTGACAACAGAAATTAACAGGCTTCATGTTTGCAGTGTTAGTTTTGAAAATATTCAAAGAAACACTGGCACCATTCCACTCATGTTCAAGGTTTGGCCTGGTAAAACAAGTATTTCTGAACCTCACATGAGTGATCTCAGCTAATCATAAGACAAAGCCAGTTTCATTGGCTAGATAAAGCCATTTGTATATCTATGACACTAGGCATTGTACATAAATGTGGCAATCCATTTACTAAAACAATTTTTGGGTATGAAATATGGAAAATAAAGTGCATATCATTATGCAAAGATGATGTACGTGAATATGAGTACATGCAAAAGTACATCTATCATTCATTCCTGAAACTAGTTTTTAGATTTACATACAGCTGGAGTCAGAGGACAACTTCAGTATCTGCATTATAAGTGAATATTACATTGATCTAATTTTGAAATCCCTCTTCTTATGTACATAGTACTAATGCAGTGATTAAAATACATATGTGAAATTTTGCATACATTTCAGACTGCAGTCAAGCAGGTAAGTCATGAAATTTTTCTGTTTGAATAAAATAATCTGAAAGTTAGAGAAACTGGAAACATATATAGTGGACTAAGGACCTTACCCCTCTGTACCTGAAAACTACAGTAATAATACATGATGCAATAACTAAAGTATTTCATACAAATTTGCAAGACATAAATCATGTAATAGTATTGGGGGACATGATTAAAGCCACAGCACATCTGAGTCTGCAACATAAGAGGGCCTACTAAACTAAACAATGTTTGAACACTGGCAAACAATCAGGCCTGGTGGATCTAGCACCTACATCAATCTGTTTTTTAATACTGGTCTCCATGACAAGAAATACTCCAAACCCTATACCACTATATTAACACTCACGCATCATTCTGCAGTCTCCAGCTCCTAGTATGCTGAAGTTCATCTCCCTGCTGCAGATGCTGTGGATGTCGTCGCTGCTTCTGAGCTTGCATCATTTCAGTCCAACATGGTGGAACAGTAGCAGCATAGCAAGGGGACAAGTTCTCATATTTTGTCAGTTCATGAAGCAAATGCAGTTCTGGCAGGCCCAACACTGGTTTGTTAACCAACAACTGATCACTACTGAAAAGATACACAATTCTCACAAATATGACTCTTCCATTAGTTTTATACTGTTACTGTCTTACTGCAGAGCTAACGGAGTGAGCTGGTGATACAGTGCAAGTCCTATCTAAATCAACAAGATGCTGGAAATGAACACTATACAGATATATGTGCTGTGTATTTCATTGCACAGTATCTTAGAAGGATACATAGGATGAAAGACATTACAAATACTGAAGCAATGGTAGAAATGGCTGTAGTCTACTCATAACCAAACAATTCAAATGGAACACAGAAAGAGGCAATCAGTTCTGCTGACAAAACGGAGAGAGAGGAGAAGGAAGAAAGAGACACCTTACCATTCCAGGGAGAACTTAGGCAGGCGCTGTAATAACTTATATTGTCAGAGGAACTGGCCAAGATTATGGTGGGACTGCATCACATGGCCTGTGTGCACCTTTTATCCGGCCAGAATAACTAGGACTGTCTTTGTGATGGAAGGGGTATGATGTCAGCAGAGCCGGCATGCACATCATTTGAACTAGCCAAAAAGTTTGGGAGCTTAATCAGCTAATGAGAGAGACTAAGTTCTCCCTCAAACCTTTTAAGAGTCTTGTCCACATATGCCTATATATAAAAGAGTAGGTGGCAGGGAGTTGAGTGAGTGGAGTGCTATTACTAGAAGAGTACTGCTATGAAGTTAGGACAGAATGAATGACACAGACTAGGCGAGACACAAGGAAGTAGCGCATGGGGCCACAAGATGCTCAACAAGACAAAAGGACTCAGTGACTGGAACCTGTTGCTGACAACTGCCAGACAGTCTCAACAGCATAGATCGTTAAGATAGTGAGACAGCAATACCTCAATATACTCATAATCACAACAATATTATATCATAATTGCAACATCTGACATTACTATATGTCAGAAAGTGGACTCTTTGTCACACACCACAAAGCTAAAACAGCAGACATTAATTCATACTTTGAAAAATATTTAAAGTGTAAAACATTTAAATTCACTAATTATATTTATTACACTGTCTTAAAGTAGATTTAAGAGTTTACTACGTTTAATTCATATAGTGTGTTGATCGATGGTGGTGCAACCACAATGATCCATCTTCTGTACTCGAGTTTCTATGAAAAATAAGTTCCTTGCAACTTGCTGCTATTGAAGCAGGGTATAATGGTTGGAAAGATGTGAAGAAACAACAGAGTTTCTTAATTTGTGTTAGCTATATATACAGTATTAGGTCTTTAATTCAGGTGTAAGTAAACACTCTTATTGTATTTACAGTAAGTTATCTTGATCTACAATTCACATATATCTGCAATGTATACATACATGTATATATTTATACATGCATCCATAAGCGGATAACGTTCCCACCTCATGACTCAAGGTACGCGGGTTCAAACCCGGCGGAGGTTGTGGAATTTTTAAGGGCGGAAAAATTCAGGGAACAAGTCCTCTGGGAAGGCATTTAAGCCGTGGGTCCCGTGTCATAGATTTACTGCACGTAAAAGATCCTCATGTCTCTAGGAGACCTCTGAGCAAAATTAGGCAACACATTTCCCGCCCAAGTAGTTTCCAATGCCTCTGGTAGATGGGGGAAATAGCAGGTACCAGGCTGACCTCGTTGGCTGAACGGGGCTGATAGCACGCACCAGTACTGGTACGGTATGGCGACAGTAGAAATTAAAGGGGGATGCACAATGGACCAATAACTGGTCTAAGTGCATGGGGAAACCCACCCCCTCTAATAATAGTAATACATGCATCCATTCATACTCAAACATCTGAATTACAGCAATAAGGACACAAGAGAAGAATTCTATTTAGAATTACCTAGTGTTAGCAGAACCAATGGGTGACAGTGAACTTCTGGGCACACCGGCAGTGTTAAAAGGATCATGGGTGAAATCAGCAGCCTCGTTACTACTAGTTGGGAGTGGTGATCCACAACTACTACTACTCTGCTGTTGGTAACTGAGATTATGTGATGATACAGACACACAGAAGTCACTCGCATGGCTGATGCCATCTTCCTCTCTCTCCTCCATAGTGTTTTCATCATTAAGCACAAAGAAATGCAATGAGCCTTTGTCTGTACAGGCACAAAGCCTCTCCAAGCCTGGGCAAAAAAGAAACAAATGTTTCATTATATCAAATAATACAATCATCACCATTACCTACCGAACAGAAGACAACAGTGAAAACTTGATTTACTCAAGACACTGACACAAGAAGGGATGACTCTTACAGGAAAATTGAACCACTTGTGACTAATTACAAATTGTTAACATATTCTGAGTTACCAGGGCAGAAACATAAAAAAAAAACGGGAAGTATGCAAAGCAGTGATCAAATTTCAGGATGCAGAGAAAAAATCAGCAGTGATATTCATAATAACTGATCAGATGTGGCTATATGAATCCTGTGACTTCTGCTGGTGAGCCATCAAACTTTATCGGCATAACACTGCATTATTATAACAGCGCATGCAACAAGTCCAGTTGGCCAAGCACTGCTTTCTTTCTATAGCAATATGACTAACATTAAGTTAATAGAGAGCCATCAGCCCCTTAATACTAGGACACTTTACATCCTGTTACTTATGACCATCAACCCTGTAGTAAAGGGTGATTCAAAGTCCACTTTCTTAAATGACAAAGCTTAAATGCCCTAATTACAAATTAACCATCTCTGTTTGCTCACATCACATTGGTTCACACTACTTGATTTGCTAATTACTCATAACCTTATCAGTCACAATAAGTTCCAGTTATAAATGGAAGTGCAACTATTACAAGATGCAAAGTGTCACTATATACTGTCAATAACAAATGGAGGGTCACTCATTATTCTAAAAGCTTCTCAGTAAAATGCCATCCCTTAAGTAGCAAACATTATTATGTTCTAAAATTTTCTTGGGTGATAAGCCTTGCCAGTGACAAGTTGAGATCCAGTTTTCCAGAGATCTCCATAATCAGGGTCAATATCACTGATGACGGGAGACACAGAAGGTCTCTGAAACTCTTGATTTTTACCTCAACACTGACATGACTGACCACTGAAGATTTTGACAAATTTACCTCAACATTGACATGACTGCCCACTAAAGATTTTGACACATTTATTCACCATGAAAGCTTCAAATATTACACTACTGTTATCATGTGTAACATTTTATACTATAAGACAAAACAATCTGTGCATACCATTTAAAAAAAATAAACTGCTTAACTAAGTGGTACACACTATTCCTTGAAAATTTTGTTAACTGGCTGGTCAAGACATAGAACACAAAGGCTCATCAGCTTGTGTCACAGATGCTCACCATTCTGCCTTTAACCAGTCTACTGATTCCCACCGTATTTCTCTCAGATCCACTTCAATATCCTTCTATTTATGCTTCAGTTCCCCATTAGGTTTCAACCCTTATGGTCTTCAACAGAAATCTTGTATGCATGTTTTCTTTCCCACTTCCTACACATCCTCTCAGGTCCAAACACCTTCCTCGGTATTTTGTTTCCAATCTATGTTTTCCCTCAGAGTGAGAGGCCATCATACCCATATAATAATAAAAAGTAAAGTCATCCTTTTGCTTAATTAAACACCATACCATTAATATCTATGAAGGAACTGAGGTATAGCTCCCCATGCATTCTTAACCTCAGCACTACATGGAGGTAAGCAGCAGCCTCAAGCTCTGGCTGCATTACCTCCAGGGAAAGACACCCATATAATACAAGTGGTATAACTACAGTTCCATATATTAACACCTAAACATAAACATTAGTACTATGTTTATGTTTTGTGCACAATATTGAGTATTGCAGTGTAGAGAACATTACTCACTATTACAATAAGTAGCAGATACAAATCTAGTCCCTTTCTTCTCTGGCACAGCCTGTGAGACTGTTTTCAAAGTTGCCAAGTCAATAATTCTGACAATACCATCTCTGCAAACCAACACTGCCATTCCTTGGGGACATCCTTTCACAGGGGCCAGAAGATTATTGGAAGAATCGCCATTGTCTTCCTTCTCTAGCAGAGGCAGCAGGGTAACTTCCATGGGACACTCCCCACACATACCGAAGTCCCTCACCTTCACAGGTGTCTCATCCAATTTCACTACTTCACCATCAAAGTTAAGGGCATACACTAGTAGCACACTCCCCTTACACATCGTAACATTGGTCCTTTTGCAGTCACTGGAGTCCAACATTTTTAATCCTTCCTGAAATGCATTATCATCATGAAAGAAACCAAAATTCTGTCGGGGAGGAAACTGTTCAAGTGGTTTGACCTCTGTGATGGAAGTGGGTTTCACATTAGTTGTCATTCCTAGGTTTCCCACTGCATCGTCCACATCAATATCCATGTCACTATCATTATCGCTGCATTCAAATATCATGTTTCCTTCATAATTTGAATTGACTGGCACAGATGTTGAACTGCCATAACCAGAAACCGAGTTCAAACTAACTCCCTTATCACAGTCTGCAGAACCCAACACTACAAGCACATGACCACCATCCTTGGTAGGATGGATTCCCAAAATGGACAGATTTCTCCTCTCTTTGTACATGTCAGGTAACGGAACACACTGCACTACAATGGGGTCACGTTGTTTTGTAAGCTGGCAATTACTGACATTATCAACACTAGCCTTATTACTACCACAGTTGTCTTTCTTGGGCACACGACTAACTTTAATCACCATTGGTGGGCTACCATCTGAAGTGGAGGGAAAATTGGACATACTGATACCTCCATTTACAGCAGAAAATGTAACATTCACCGATGAAGCATCATATGTTCCACCTCCACTTGCTGGAGCGGAAACTGCAGTTGGTGGTGGATAGATGCCTCCAGAAGATGAGGCCGCAGGGAATTCTAACCCATCTACTGAGCACTCGGGAGGTGGAGCCATAACAATATCCGTATCCACATCCTCCATAACTGACGCATCATAGAACAATTTTGAAAACAAGATATCGGGGTACATGTTGTTATTTTCTTGCCTTGTTCCAGAGCATGAAGCACTTGTTCCTGTACCGAATACAACTTTCTTTGCACTGCTTCCAGCCAGACCCGAATTACTTTTTCCCCCACTACCACCATCATCTTTACTGTCTACACACTCATCTTTAATAAGGTTATGATAATGGAAATCATACACAACAAGGAATAGCGATTTCTTTTGGTCTACTGTCACAGTCTGGTTGGATGAGCTGCAATCGTTTTTACCACTAGGTTCACCCTCACGGACTTTCATGATATCCAATGCTGCAGACTCACGGTTACTTGCTTCATTTACATCATTCATGGCTTGTACCATTGGAGAGCTAATGACATCACTACTTCCTCCCCACACGAGATCTAAGTTAGTTCTCCGGCTGGACACCGTTGAAGGCCTAACGCTAATACCACCCACAAGGGAAGGTCGAACTGATACATTGCTGCCATTCTGCATCGGTTTTGTAACTTTCTTTCGTAGCTGTTGCTGAGTCTTCTGATGGTGAGGACTCCCTGTTATACACACAGCTGTTAGTTCCATGTCTTGACAACTAAGTGGAGGACCCAGTAAATTTTCTGAAAAACAAAACAGAAATTACACTCTCACACACTGATATTTTTAAACAGCTGTGGTAATCATATGTGTACCAGCACACAAATTTGCACTATGATAAAGAACAAAAGAAATGGCCTAAACTTAAACACTGCACGTGTCTCTTCTCACTTAAATATTAAGTACAGAAATATTAATGGACCCTCAACTTCACAACAAATTCACTGATAACATTATGTACTATTTTAACTGGTCATCACAACTGAAAAATTATGTGAAACAAAGAAGTGAACTGATGAATGAATGTCCATAAAATTATACGAAAGCTGGAAATACAAGCTCACAAACAGCTTCCTTCACAACATATTGAGGAAGTCCGAATTTTATTTGAATGGGTATATTTTCATACACGAAATTTTATATTTCAATGTAATGTATTTACTTACCTACAGCAATATCAGACAGAAGTATTTCCACAATATCTGAGCAAGGAACTTCAGTATCAAAAGCATCACCTTTTTCAGGCCATGCTTCCCGTGGTCTGATATCACTATAACCTATGCTGTCTTGGTGTTGAGATCTTGTAATTGCAGGGTCAGATGGTGTAATATAGAAAGATACTTCCTTCTGCTCAAAAAAATGCACATATTAAAAACATCTTACAGTAATATACAGGTACTGATTCATGACTTACTGTCTCAATTTCACAAGCTTATACCTGAGGTCACCCCCACAGAAGTAGATTCATTTCTCAACACATATAGATTTATTATTACCAGAACATGAAAAAATGTTACATGTTACAGTTCTGAAACCAAGAATACAACCACTTTCACATCAAAGATTCAACAGTTATTTAACATCTTTGTTCCAGTAAACAAGTTTGGTTGCTTACAGGTGTTGTGTCCAAACTATCATAGAGGAGTGTGGTTACTAGGACCAGGCTTTGATAAGGTAAGCTATTTTTCTTTTTGAAGTGCTTTGGGAATGCAGGTTCTTCTTCTATCTCTAGATAAAACTTGTAGTTAAATTTAGTGATATTTTTTCTGAGAAATGCTGCAAACTACTAATACACTGGTAAAAATGGTGAGCTATAAGTTGGCCAGCTGTGGGGTTCTGGGAATGAAAGTCTTAATTCAAAAGTTTTGGTTCACGATACATGAATACGTTTAAATTAATGGTGAGAACCAGGATCAGAAAACATTAATAATGCCCAGCAACGCTTTTATCAACTTCACAAACTTCAAAGATATATTGAATTGAAACATTTCTGTGAGTTCTCTATAACTGCACTGTCACAATGGGCAGAAAAGGGGAGAGTGAGATAGATTTTGTCTAGAAGTTAATTCTTTTTAGTATTGTCAATCATTATGATTCCGTTGGTTCAGGTTGCCTGTAAAATACTGTGCAAATCAATAGTAGTAATTTTGAAATACTTGAAGCTGGAGACCGAAAAATCGATGTTCATGTGGAGAACAAGGAACTTTCTTTCTCAATTCAATCCTGCAAATTTGAGATTGACATATGCCAAATAAGAATATATTCATACAGAAGGCTTATGGTTTGTTACATAGAAAAATATCTGAACCTTGAAAACAGACAAATAATTATACATTTCTTCATTATATGCTGAAAATAATGAGACCCATTAACAAGATCTTCAGTGTCAGACTTTAATATCTATTGGATTTTGAGGTGTAATTTACATGAACATCCATTAGATACCTTCAACTGTCTAGAGATATTCCATATCGCCACAAGACCATGCTGTGTGGCTGTGGCGACAAGTTCAGGAACTGATGATGTTCCGACACATGCTACTTCTTCACCCTGATCTCCAAACACAGTGGCAGGTGAGGTGGCATATGTCACTGATAGAGGAACATTCTGAGTGTACTCCCCTTTCACAAAAGGACATGACGGAGAATGACGCTCATGCTCGGACCTGTGCAATTAAGACACACTATAGAAACAGTAATATTATAAAGAAGTCCTTAAGTGTACTTACTGTACTTACAGAGAGTTATAGCATATTTGCTTAAAGTAATATGATTTCAAAAATGTCACCTTCTGTCTACATAGGATTTCTTACTTGAAGTGACATCACTTGGCTTTGTGACCTGCTCACATATTTAGTCCTATCCACATTTACTTCTAGCACAATTCCTTACTAGCTTACAAAGGTACCACTGGAAATTATGACAGTGCCTCGCATTTCACACAGAAATCATGCAGTGCCCATGCACCTGCTGAGAATAATTCAGCCAGACTTACACTTATATACAAAAATATATATTCAAGTTTAAAACCTTCTGTAAATTTTCTCAGCTTCAAATACTAAATGGATAATTACTAATAGACTTTAAAGGATTCCGACGATGGTCGGAATGGGCCCAACTGAGTAGGTCTATCTTGCCCCATCCACCTGAGGACGGAGACAGATCCAGTGTCCGAAACGTGGTTTTTGTCTTATATATACCGGACGATAGATAGAGTCCAAAATAAATCTTATAATTCTGGATAATTACTAGTTTTTATTACAATTTATAAGATATAATATTCAGAATACACTGAACATGACATCTCAATACTAATACAACAATTTGAAAATTAATGTAATCAAGTATTTCTCTGAAACAGCCTCATCAAAATACATCATAGATGAGATGTAAAATGTAGTGGATATTGCAGATGAATGAAAATGTGTGAATTATCAACATGGACAATGAAGCCTTCACAGACAGGATCCAAGGGACCAACTTCTAACTTCATTAAGGGAAAGTTGTCAGGACACTAAACTTATTTGACTTTTCATTCTCTTTTATTCCACTTGGTTGCATCTACCTTTTCATTTTTTACTCCTTCAATAATAGCCTTAATCTTATCCACACATTCTTGAGGTACCCAATGTCTAATGTTCATAATTTCACACACTGAGTGACCAACTCTGTTTCCTGAACAAAAATAACTGTCACACAGTACCCAATGCCAATTTCTGAGTTCAAAAACCAATAAGGTAAAAAGAGCAAAAAAATGTTGTATTCTAAACTGAAGCATACCACTGTGTGTAATTAATAACCTGTATCACAAACTTTTTCATTTTCATCCACATATCAATTAATTGCAAAACAGCAATAAATATTTAATTAATGTTACATGAATTGTTGGCCACACGCTGGGGAAGTATGATGAACAGCCATCAAGGTCACGCTTCAGAGGAATCCTCAAGGAAAGAGAGGAGGGGAGAGACCAAGAAACAGCTGCAGGAGATCCACTCTGGAAGAAGTTGGAGTTGAGGTATTCAGCAGCAGATCAGGAAAAATGGAAAAGAGCTACAGACGACTTATGCTCCTGATGGAACTACAGATTATTATTATTATTGTTGTTTTGTTGTTGTTGTTACATAAATTGTTGTATAATGAATTAAACTAAACTACAGTATTTGCAATCAATTTTATCTCTACCGTTCACCAGCTTCAGTTCCTATCTGACAGTATGGTTTCTTTGGGGAGCATGGAAGGTAAGACAGCATATTCTGCATTTCTACCATTTTATGTTTAAAAACAAACTACCACTTACCATGGTTCATCTGTAGGCTCCCAGCAAACAAGGCAAACATTACAAGTGAAACACATGGCACGGTCATCCCCTGTTGAATTCGGCTGATGGTAAAACCCTGCTTGTGCCATCTGGTCTGGTAAGGCCCATCTAAAACAAGTTAATTCCTTCCCTAACTACATTTTATGCATCTTTCAAAAACATAACAGCCTTTCTAAACCTGGCCTTCTTCAAAAGTTACAGAAAAATACCAACTCCATTTTTTATGCACAAAACAGTAACACAGTTTGGCTCTTTCAACACTTTTCAAATAGTGTCATAAGGATTATACAACAACGCATGCTGCACTGATAATTGTTTTAGGATGAGAACCATATATGAGCAGTCAAATTCTAATCAAATATTACATTTAAAAAATTATCATCAATTTTCATGCAAGTCATGATAGGCACTTTGTGTTCCAGGAACAATAAAACAGTTCTCAACAAACACAGACCTGGGTTCTAAGTCACTTATAAATTACACAAGCTAAATAATAGTGCCTGGAAGTCAGAAATAGAAACCAATTTTGGTCACAACTTAACCCTCCCTCCCACTCACTCCAGAAAAAAAATACTGGGTGCTTTAACCCTTTGACGTGGTCATTTAAATTCCGCGGCCGCGTCTCCTGCGGTAATATATTCAGCCGGCCATTTAAATTTTGCTCGAAAATGATTTATTCATCATTGTTCTTAAATTCTATGAGATAGGAACATGAAACTTTTACTAAAATGATCTAAAAAGGTGGTTTTATAACCTTACCTTATAATATGAGCAGCCGGTATCTCGGCAATGGAAGCAGTTTGTTTAGAATTTGAGCAGTGAATGGTACGCTTTGAAGCATGGAACTTTCACTAAAATGATCTTAAAAGATGGTTTTATAACCTTGCCTTATAATATGAGCGCCCTGTATCTCGGGAACGGAGTATGGTACGCATTGAAGCATTCTACTATACACAGCGCTGTCTCACTTCACCACACCAGTACTGCGTATCTCTCATTTGGCTCTCTTTTCCGTAAACCAAACATCTTCTGTGAGGCCTTGCATTCTTCCCCGTGGGGGGAATACAAGTGGAAATGTCTCTCCGTGAGTCGTATATTTTGCCAGATTAGCTGCAGTAAATTCAACCTTTGTGTTATCATAACAAGGGTTTGGTGCTTCTGCGTTTCAGATTCCAACCTTTTCGGCTGCCCCAGATGCCGTAGGGGTGACCACAGAATTCATGAAGTTATTCTAAGAACTGGCTGGTATATAGTGAACGAAAGCAGAGCTTAGCTGGCTCAAAAAAAATATTTATGGTCATCCCTCGAAACGACCACCAAGGTCAGTACGATAAAATGGCGTCAACTGGAGCGATAATAAGTACTTTTCCCTCCCCCACACACATCCGTATCGTCTCAGGGGGTGACCACAGTGTTCTGCCTTAAATTGTGGCGTTTTTCTAAGAACTGGGCCTTTGTACTGTGCGAAATCAATGGATCTCGCAAGAATAAAGGTTTGGACATCCCTATTCTAAGAATTCCAATTGAGTTGCGTTAGTGTGGCCAGCTCAGGGCAATATGATATTATGAACACAGTACTTATCACGTCTCTGCTGTTTATAACTTCGTAGCAAACAAAACACGACATTCATAACAGTAGAACGGTGAAACAGCTAGCAAGAGCCACAGGAACTTTGCTGCAAGACAGGCATATGTAACGACGACTTAGAGCAGATAAAGACGTGTCATATTATACTCTGTACTACTGACAACAGGCCAGCGAAAAATCTAACAATCTACAGCAAAACCATCAATTATTATGGGCGTTATAACATAGGTGTGCAGCTGGACGAAACATACACGTCGAACCCCCCCAGACGATTTAAATACCTGACGAAACATACACGTCAAACCACGGCAACGGGTTAATATAATTTCTAGGAGCCACAGTGATTCATCTCAGGAACTGTCGGTACCTAATTCCAAGGAGTACAGTCCTTCTTGAAAGGCTAACAGCCCATAAATTACTTAACTTTCAAGCCCTTCATGGTATCTGAAGTTTCATCACCATGGTCACAAGTGCCTATGACTGGTCCCTATTCTTAGTCAGACAAATTCATTCAATACACATCCTCCTGTTTCCTTAAGACAATTTTTATTTTACTTTCCCAGCTATGATCAGCATGCCAGGTGGTCTCGTCCCTTTGTGATGTTTGACCACAGTCTCATAATTTTTAGCTCTCAAATTTGTGCTACATGCCATTCTCATCTCAAACTCCTGGAACTAATCATCCTAACAATGTCTGGTGAAGAGTACAAATTATGAAGCTCTCCATCATTGAATTCTCTCTAAGCTTCCTGCCACTTTCTTTCTCTCATGCCCAAATATTTTCTTCAGCATCACGTTCTCATGTTTCACACCTACAATCTACAGGTAATAATAATTTAGTATATTTTAAGCTTTACACTTTCAGATAGCAGATGAGAAGAAAAATATTAACTGAATAGTAGCAAGAAAATTTAATCTTCATTCAAAAATAAATTAACATCAAGAGCTACCAATTGTGGAGAAAAATTCAGAGTTTAAGTTTAATGTAAATATATTACAAAACTACATTACAAAATTATTTAAAGTATGGATTTACACAAATAAAAACAACCTACAGTTAGCTGATTGCTTACTGCATGAAATGCAATGAGCTGCACATGCACATAGAAGAATTATGTGAACTCATTCATTTGTATAATACAATGAAACTGAACAACTACATACTTATAGTTCATGTGAGGCCACTTGATGAAGGTATCCCTACGAGCGGCTTCACTAAACATGAGTGCTCTGTCAGCTGGTACTCCCTCACTAGAAAATGTTGGCAGCAGGCAATTCAGTCTCTCATTTATGGCCGATGCTATTGAAAGGGCTGGTATGTGGCGGTTCTGGCGCTTTAACTCTTGAACCATCCCAGAACATACAAGCTTCAGAGCACAGTGTGGGAGCTCCAGACATATTGAATTCCACTGCAAATAAATTCCCATACAAAACTGAATATGAAGTTTAAACAGCAATTGATTATGCAAGTAAAAAAATTGCTATGTGTCAAACAAAAACACAACTGTCAGATAAATGTTCAATAAACAATGGTAAATAAAATATTAAAAAGACAATAGCCAGAAGTCAATGGATGAAACCAAGATGCTAATGCAAAAATACAAACACAAATGTGCTCCTTTCATTAGTGCAGAGGCAGTTTCCTGCATGAACTAAAGGGAACAGAGCAAGGGTTCTCCTTGCATGGGTGCTGACTC
This sequence comes from Cryptotermes secundus, assembly GCF_002891405.2. Lineage (NCBI taxonomy): Eukaryota > Metazoa > Arthropoda > Insecta > Blattodea > Kalotermitidae > Cryptotermes > Cryptotermes secundus. Next base: position 386,290 of record NW_019740654.1, on the reverse strand, counting down.
TCTCTACTTAAACAGAACTTTGTTACTGGTTACTGTTAAAATGGTACATCATCATCATCAGTAATCTGTCAGACGACAGGTCCACAGTCTCTTCCAAAACAATTCCTCCACTTAATGCGATCTAGAGCTTTCTCCTTCAAATGAGAATATCCTCTTCTGTCCCCAAGGTCATCCAGCATCTTCTTACGTCTTCTTCCTCGTCTTCTTGTCACTTCTATCCGCCCCTCTATCTTTCCTTCAATAACTTCTTTTAGAAGGCAGTTTCTGCGTAAAACATGACCAATCCAATTAGCTTTCCATTTTCTTATTTCGTGTAGGATATTCCTCTGCTCACTGACTCTAATTAACACTTCTTCATTTCTCACATAATTGGTCCAACTGATCTTCTCCATCCTTCTCCAACACCACATTTCGAAACTTAAAATGTTGTAATATTGTAATAATTATCGATTCTTGGAGCAATCACTGTCCTACTGTCTATAACCACACACACATTTCAGATCAGCTCTTTGTTCACTCACTGCTCTCACCTCTTCTCTCAACTTCTCTTTACTGAACTGAACTGAACACTGGCTAACTCACTACTCACCTGTCTGCTTTGCACTGCACTGAACTGAGAACTCATCCGAACTTGAAATATGACCACTACTTCTATATACACATCACCCATGAGGAAGATTCTAGCATATCCACAGCTTCACTCCCAGCGAAGCAGTTTCCCACATAATTCAGTTGAATCAAGAAGTGTTCATACACCATGTGACATGACTCACCAAACACTCAGCTGCCACAGTATTTTATAAGGGCTGCTGGAGATAACTATATTGTTTTTCTTCAGCTGTCAATTGGCTGAAGAAAGGATTCAATACACTGCTGAATTATCAATCCAAATTCAGTTTGCTAAAAGAATATCACTCTACTGATTTGCTGCACATTTCCAGCATAGCACATCCTTAATTTTGTAATCACATTCATTGAAAAGCATGAAGGTTTTCTTCATTCCATATTTTCTAGCTTACTGACATGACCAGTAATATAATAAATGTAGAGAACTAAATGTAGCAGAACAGCCAGCAACTTGGATGTTTTGTCTTAGATCACCATATAACTTCCCCACATAATGATAAATGACTGGTGCAACCAACAAACATACTAAACACATTCTGTGGGCACAATGCAGATTTATTTAATATGAAAGAATGTGTTTCATAAAGTCCTCACTGTATTTTAAGCACTGTATGTACATATATTTAAGAAATACTATGACAAGATTTCATTTAACCTTCTGAGCTTTGGTCCCCTTCTTTGACTTTCCTTGTCCTTCCTTGATCTTCTTTCCAAGTTCCTGCAAAACTTCTGCTGTGTGATCAACTCCAAGTAGTTCAACAGACCTCAGACTGTGTTGCAGCAAGATTGCCTGTTGGAAACAATTCTATATTACAGTTCTCTCTACACAAAAAATTTGATAGGAAAGAAGGAATTACTAATTCATATACACAGGGTTACTCAAAATGAATGAACCAATTTCATGACGCACTGCTTCAGTTCTCAAGCATCGTCATGCAATGAGTCAGTGACCATTTGAAAGATGAGTTATCTAAGTTGTGAATGGTTGCCACAGGGGCGCTGAAGTCGCGTCGTTCTTCCGGCAACGTTCAGTTGTTCGTTTAACCTCGGCATGACGAGTCCTCAGCAAAAGGCATTCTGCGTTCTCAAGTTCACGAAAACAAATTCGGTTGTCACTGTGCAGCGTGCTTTTCGAAGGCGATTCGGCATTAATCCTCCCTGTCCTAAGAACATTTGACCGTGGTTTCGACAGTTTCAAGAGAGTGGGTGTCTGTGTAAAGGAAAAAGTCCAGGACACCCACGAGTCTCAGAGGAACAAGTGGCGAGAATCCATGCTGCGTTTGAGAGGAGCCCAACAAAGTCAACAAATCGAGCTAGCCGTGAGCTTGCGATCCCTCAATCCACTGTCTGGCATGTGCTAACAGTATGTCTACATTTGAAACAATACAGACTGCAGCTCGTTCGGGCACTTACCAATGACGACAAAAGGAAGCAGATGGAATTTGGCGATTCGATGCTGGAGATGATGGAAGACGAAACCTTCAGTTCATGTTTAATTTTTAGTGATGAAGCGACTTTGCACTTGAGCAGCACAGTCAACTGTCGCAATGTGCGTATTTGGGGAACAGAGCACCCACATGAAACAAATGAGCATGAAAGAGATTCCCTTAAGGTGAACATCTTCTGTGCTGTGTCTCAGGACAAGGTTTATGGTCCCTTTTTCTTTGAAGAAAACACCGTTACAGGACAAACCTATCTCCATATGATCCAAAACTGGCTCTTCACTTCACTGCAAGCAGATTCGCATGACTTCACTTTTCAACAAGATGGAGCACCGCCCCATTGTCACCTGATGGTCCGAGCTTTTTTAAATGAAAAAGTGCCCCAGCGATGGATTGGTCGGAAGAGGGCCCAAGACCTTGCCCTTTGTGCTTGGCCTGCAAGATCCTCAGATCTCACCGTGTGTGATTTCTTTTTGTGGGGATATGTAAAAGATCACGTTTATGTTCCACCGCTACCCACTAACCTAGATGACCTTAAACGTTGAATAACAACAGCAATTNCAAGACAAACCTATCTCCATATGATCCAAAACTGGCTCTTCACTTCACTGCAAGCAGATTCGCATGACTTCACTTTTCAACAAGATGGAGCACCGCCCCATTGTCACCTGATGGTCCGAGCTTTTTTAAATGAAAAAGTGCCCCAGCGATGGATTGGTCGGAAGAGGGCCCAAGACCTTGCCCTTTGTGCTTGGCCTGCAAGATCCTCAGATCTCACCGTGTGTGATTTCTTTTTGTGGGGATATGTAAAAGATCACGTTTATGTTCCACCGCTACCCACTAACCTAGATGACCTTAAACGTTGAATAACAACAGCAATTAACTCAGTGCATCGTGATATGCTGATACGCGCCTGGGAGGAATTCTCTTATCGCATTGATGTAGCCCGTGCTGCAGGTGGTGGCCACATTGAACACTTGTAAGACAGGAAATAAAAGTTGACTGTGAGTAGAATACTTGTGACTTGGCTGGAGTTTTGTATTACTTTCCTTCAATAAAATACTGAGTAATAAAATTGGTTCATTCTTTTTTAATAACCCTGTGTGTGTGTGCGTGTATAGACACACAAGGCTTATGCACAAAATAAGTTCCGTTTGCAAATATTGCCACTGCAGCACTGCGTTCGCTTTGGTGTGCATGCGTGTAGAGTTTGTTGGTCCTTTTGGAAGGCACGGATGCCACTTGTAGAGAGTCGAACCATGTTTACGCATTGTCCTGTGTGTTTACAAGTAAAAGTAAAGCTATCCCCGTAACAGGCTGTGAAGGCCCATAGGGTTATGAGACGTTGAGGGTCCCACATTATCTAGACAATCGGCTCAAAAGACGGTGGTAAGGTTGTCAGCCTTATGCGCCAGCCGCACTTTACTCCCCAGGAAAATTATTTAATTAATTCCTGGTACTCATTTCTGTTAGAGGCTGAGTCAACCCCAGGGCATGTGGTTACAATGTTCGAGAAAAACGAGAAGCACACTGCACGTGAAATGCAGTCTGTAATCTGTTTCTTGAATGGAAGAAACACCCCAGGGCATGTGGTTACAATGTTCAAGAAAATCGAGAAGCTCGCTGCACGTGAAATACAGTCTGTAATCTGTTTCTTGAATGGAAGAAACATGAAACATGCCATGAGTGATTCAATGGTAAGAAGATGGGTAAGACACTCTAATGAAGGACGCAAAAATGTGCATTATGATCCGCGGAGCCGCTGACCATCTGTGGTTAAAGAAGATTTGGTGCTTGCAGCAGAAGAGAAGATTCAATCCACAATGGTGGAAACTATGTTGAAAAGTAGTCTACAGTATGTACATGAACTGGCAATAGTTTTTTGGATATAAATCCTTGTTTTTTTTCCAATAGCCCATCAGAACTTGCTTTCAGGATAACATATATATATATATATATATATATATAT
>NW_019740654.1:354053-382232 GCF_002891405.2 Cryptotermes secundus | reverse complement strand
TGTGTGTGTGTGTATATATATATATATACACACACACACACACACAGGATGACTCATGAGGAATTTCCGCCATTTCTGAAGACATTTTGAGCAAAAAGTGTCATATAAACCTGGGTCCTATACTCAATATTTACAGAGTTACATTCATAATTTGAGGTTTCTAAATTTTAATTTTAATTTTAAATACAAAATTACATTATTTTAACGCATTTATTTTCACAAAAAAATTAATTCTATGGACTTGATTCTCTGTGGTTCAATTCTGCCAAGTCTTACAGAGATTACAACACATTTTCAAAAATGCTGCCCTCCACTTCGATACACTTGTCTGCACATTTGTGAACCGTGCATGTTGCTCTATGTAGGTGCACACTGTTATCTCTGATTTCCGTAGCAGCGTGCATAATGCGAGCAAGTACTTTCTCACGTGTCTGTGTCTTCCTTTGGTAAACAATGTCCTTCATCCGTCCCTAAATGCAATAATCTAATGGGGAAAGGTCTGGTGATCAGTTCACAGTAGTGCATTTCAAATTGTGAACGTAACTCTATAAATATTTAGTATAGGACCCAGGTTTATATGACAATTTTTGCTCAAAATGTCTTCAGAAATGAGCTCCACAAGTGGTGGTAACTCCTCATGAATCACCCTGTATATATATATATATTTTAGCAGGGTGGCACTAAGTCCCTTGTACTGCAGCCACTTCTGGCCTATTGTACCAGCCCCAGATGATAGGTGAGGGTGATTGTTGAGCAGTTGATGGAATTAAGATAGGCAGGGGAAACCGAAGTACTTGGAGAAAACCTACCCCAGTGCCACCCCATATCCCACTTGACCAGAACCGGGATCAAACCTGGGCTGCCACAGTGGGAAGACAGCAACTAACCGTTTGAGCTATGGCGCGGCCATATATATATATATTGTATATTTCTATAACCCCATGGTGTAGGAAGAATGTGATAATATGCTGCTTATATTCACATTATGTTCTGTCACAGCTGCACAATTTATTGACAGACACTTGCAGTATTTAAGATCTAAAAGCTAGTGATGATTTTACACAAGGTTGAGCAAATAAGTTGAGACTCGTTTTTAATTTTGTATCAGGTGATCTTGAAATTCTGTTACGTTGAATGTTACATGACACAAGGCAAAGCTGTGTTCAGTATGTATTGAACAGTAGCTCATTAGATCACTGTTTGTTGTCAATTTTGTCCAGGTGTGAAAATGGAGAGTATGATGGAATGTGAATTTTTGTGTTAAATGTCAGAAATCGCCACATGAAATGTTAGAGATGTTAAAAACAGTTTATGGTGAATCCCCAGGCCAAAGAAGCCTTGGATTTCAAAGTCCAAGATCAAAGCATTGTTGATCTACTTTCTCAACACCAGGGGTATCATCCATTTTGTATTTGTACCTGAAGGGATCACTGTTAATCAGACATTCTATGTGGAGGTGTTGAAAAGGCTTATTGATGCTGTGAGGCACAAATGCAGAGAGGTGCGGAGAGATCGCTCACTGATCCCTCACCACAACAATGTGCCAGCACATTCTCTGCTTTGAGGATCACAGTTTTTAGCAAGAAAAGGCATCTTAGCCATGGATCATCTGCTGTGTTTTAAATAAAAGCAGCATGATGGATACTGTCCAAAAATTCTCAATAATTGTACTTGCAGTATTCCTAACAAAATTAAAACACTTTTTCAAGGTGTCACAGCATCACAACCAAGAAGACTGTAATCTTCTTAATACTAACAGGCATACGAACATCAATCCCAAATACTAGTTTCTCACACCTGCACATACTTTATGATTTTTATGTGCTTGTGTCTTATCCTGTAAGGGTAATTAAAAGACAAATTTTACAGTATGTATGGCAGCAGACAGCTGGATGCTAAAGTAGTTCAGGTACATTACCTGAGAACTGGAAATTCATTCTCTATATTCTTTAATTCATTAATGTTATATTGCAAAAGAAACTTATTAGAATTATAATAAATTCTAGACCAAGAGAGTCTTGTAGGGACATTTTTAAGAGTTTGGAAATAATGACGTTCTACTCTCAGTACATATATTCATTACTTTTATACACAAGTAAAAATAAACATTTATTTAATTTTAACAATGAGATTCACAAATATAAAACTAGAGCCCTCAATAATTTATATTTACCTGCAGTTAACCTAACAAAATACAATAAAAGTGCGTACATATCAGGCATAAAACTTTTTAATCATCTTCCTCAAACAATAAAAATGTTGGCTACTGATGAGAGAAGTTTTAAATCTGCATTGAAGAAGTTTTTATATTGTGACATGTTGACCCCTACCTCCCCAGCTGCACGTAGTTGTAACATAGCGCTTGCGTAATAGGCGAGTAATCACCCTGCATCCTGGTAGCTATGCAACGCGCGGTGACGTCACAAGCGGAGCCGAAGTGAGCCTAGCGGAGCCGATGTTAGCAGAGTCCCCGCCACCTTGAAGCTATGCAAAGTGAATCAACAGCGGTGATGTCACCGAGGGATATCGCGGTTGCTAGGCAGCAGTCAACAACTCCGGACAGCGTGGCTAGCAACAAGGCACCAGGCGACAATTGTCCGATCGAGGCTACATAAGGAGCAGCGAAGGCTATTCACAGTCAGTCCTGGAGCTACCGCCGAGTGAGTCCTGGAGCTACAGCCGAGTGAGTCCTCGAGCTACCGCCGAGTTAGTTCCGAGTTAGCCAGCAACCAGTCAGTTGTATTGTGGCATTTGGAGTGTACTAATTGTGATACTGCAGATAGCAGTAATCGTAAATCTGTAATTTGGGTGATTGTAAGTGCGAATGTGAAATAAAATTTGCTACATCAAATACCTCGTGAAGTTATCTGTCGCGATATACGCCCGATACGTGACAATATCATCATTCTTTTCATTCCATAAATGAATATTATCAACATAATTGGTCATAAGTATGTAAATTTGAAATGTATTTAACTCAGTTAATATAGATAATTTAAATAAAATTGTATTAATTCAAGTTTTATATTAAGTTGTTTTTAAATTATGTTTGTTAATTAAAATCTTATTAATTTGTTTACTTTATATTATTATTTATGTTAACTGATTAATGTAAGTGATTTTGATTATGTGACTCAAGTAATTTTGTATATGTATTTTGATATATATACGTAGGTCGTACTGAAAGTCATGAGCAACTTTTTTTTGCATGCAACCTGGGAACAGCAGACAAAAGAGAATATAGTGGTAGGTAGAACCAGCTGTTGTGTTAACCTTGAGTGTCTTCTGATGCCAACAGCTTGCATCACGTGACCAGTATCACTCCTAACAAAATAGCCGACAGCCGTACGTCGTTTTGCCAGCATGCTGTCATCGAATTTCTTGTGAAAGAGGAAATCCCTGCTGCAGAAATTCACCAGAGACTTCAGCGTGCTTACGGAAGAGTGTGCATGGGTGCAAGCAGTGTTCGAAGATGGGTGAAACATTTTAAAGATGGGAACACCAGCATCGAAGATGAGCCTCGGAGCGATCGTCCTCGAACAGCCTCAACTGAACGCAACAAGGAAAGAGTGGATGAGATCATTCAAGATGACAGGCATGTGACTGTGGACACAACAGCCCGAAAACTTGGAATAGGGCACAGTGCAGGAGAGCACAGGAGATGATTGAAAGCTTGGGCTATAGGAAAGTTTGTGATTCTTGGGTCCCGCAGTTATTGACTGAAGACTACAAAGGTCAGCGAAAAGCCATCACCTCAGAACTGCTGCAGAGATATCGACACGAAGGCGATGATTTTTTGCTCTGTATTGTGACAGGTGACAAAAGCTGGCTTCACCATTTCGCGCCTGAAACGAAATGGCAGAGTATGGAATTGCACCATTTGCATTCTCCATCAAAAAAGAAGGCAAAGACAGTGCCATCAGCTGCGAAGGTGATGGGCACAGTCTTCTGGGATGCACAGGGGTTTATTCTGGCTGAATTCCTGGAACCTGGGCAAACCACCAATGCTGCTCCTTATGTCCAGTTGCTGCACAAGCTCCGTTGTACATCGCACAATAAATGTCCGGGATGAAACATCGTCATCCTGCAAGACAACGCTCAGCCCCATGCCGCTTGCCTCACATTGGAAGAAACTGCAAAGATGGGGTGGGAAGTTCTTCCACACCCCTCCTATAGACCTGATCTGACACCCTCTGACTACCATCTTTTCGGATTTGTGAAGGATCAGCTGCGTGGACGTTTTGAGACAAGGGACACAATTCAGAAAGTAGTGCATCAGTGCCTTCAGATGGCTGGAATTGAATTTTACAGAAGGGGAATTTTCAAACTCCCAGAGCAATGGGAGAAATGTGTACAAAGAAGTGGCAATTATGTGGAAAAATAAAGAAAGGTCTGTAGATTGTGATAGAGTATTTGGTTTGTCAATAATAAAGCACGTTACTTTACAAAAAATTGTTGCTCGTGACTTTCAGTACGACCCTCGTATTTTCAAAGGGACCATTTCCACATCCTAGGTTTGATACCTGTATGGATACATGGGATACAAAGGAAATGAATGAATGAATTAATTAATTAATTAATGTATAGTTTAACATTCCTGGCTGTGAATTTACATCAATTCATATGCATACTGATTTTAACACAACAACAACAACAACAATTGTTGTTGTTGTTGTTGTTGTTGTTGTTACATTTCATACCGACTTCATCATGATTTTATAATAGAATTATTAATGTGACACCATAAGGATCATTAAATGTGTTTCAACAGAAATGACAACAACACAACTTATCCATATTCACAGGTAGAAATTATGACACAGCTTTCTACATAAAAGTCTTCATATGCTGAAGAATTAACGTATTCTGCTGTAATCTATGTCATGGAATTTGCTGGCAGAACATGTAATGCAATTTCATTTGCTATGCAGACATTACATATTACCTCAGAGAGCAGCAACTCCAACTTCACAACATCATCCGGCTTGCTGATAGGTGTCTGGAGGATGGTATCCAACAGCAGAACCCCATTATAATCTCTCCGGACACCAATTCCTTTCCCATCAGTGAACAAAATCTTATCATGACCAGACAGATAGAGGCCTTGAAGAATCCCATCTCCTTTTGCTGAAATACAAATCTTTATAACTTACAGGAACTAAATTATCAAATTTTCAAAACATAAGTACGAGAAACTATACAACTACTGACTTACTTAGGTTATTCAATTCTGCTTATCAGCTTTAAGGGTTATATGAAACAAACAACAAAAACTCTGTGGTTTTAGCCTGCAAGCGAACTATACTGACCGAGCCAACTTTAGCAGATAGGGGGTGTCGCATGGTCAGCGCTACGAATCCCCACAGCCATTAATCTCGGTTTTCTAGACTGGAGCTGTCGAGTACCACTTGCAATTCCTTTTGGATGTCAGACACTGTTTCAGACATGGTCCCTTCAGTTTCAATTTCAATTTGGGAGACAAAGTGAAAACACAGGGGCTAAGTCTGACAAGTAGGGAGGATGGGGAACAATAAGCATGCTGTTGTTAGTCACAAACTCAGTGGTTTTCAGGGACATGTGGGTAGGCACGTCATGATGGAGTCAGTTGTGGTCGCACCAAAATTCCGGTCTTTTTCACAGCACATTTTCTCTCAAGCATCTTTAACCATCACATTACAAGTCAGAGCTGGCGGTAGTGTTAGGAGGAACAAATCATGGTGAACAATCTAGAAATTTTTCAACATTTTCTGTCATCTGGCTGGTGCTTAGTCACCCTGAACTTTGTAATCTTCAAGTGACACTCGACCGGTCTTAAAACATGAATGTCGTTCAAAAATTGCTGTCTGTCTTTAAGAATGTTCTCCAAAGCTTCACCAAGCATCTCAAGAACTTCACATCGAGCTTCACACAAAACTTGTTGCAGACACATTATTCAATTTTGCCATCCATCGCAGACAAAACACGAAGATGAAAAAACCCTAGTGTAAAAATAATGCATTTTCACAGCACATTGTTATATGGCAGACTGATGCTTGTGGAAGTGTGACCTTGACCTCCCTTCTCATCTTCTTTCACTGAGGCATTTACAACAATAACAGTCCAGAAACTTTTGATACAACCTCATACATGGTCAAATGACTAATGATACTAAATTGTAAAGAAGACATAAGAAGTGGCCATGGTATAACTGTAGGTATTACCCCAGCATTTGCTTTGAAAGAATTTAGGAAAACCAGGGTGGGGGAGGTGCAACAATTCATTCAGGATAATTGGTACCCCAGATATTTGAACCTGGCACCTCCCACATACAAGCCAGAGTTGTCACTGCTTTAGCCACCTTGTTCTGTGGGGAATATCACTGTACTTCACTCCAGGTGAAGAAGAGATTGTATTCTTAGCTCTGTTATATAAACATGGGTTTCTTTGAGTTCTGTTGCTGAGAAACACTAGAAATTTCCCAAATCTATCAGTTAACTTAACAAACCATGTACATTAAAATACGAAAAAATGAAACATTAAGGGCTGAATGCATTCATGACAGAAGTATGCAGCATCATATACTTCACCCATACACAGGCAACTATTTTAAAAATTTGCAATCCTCTCATATGCTTATCAATAGATGTCACATGCTCTGGTANATGAAACATTAAGGGCTGAATGCATTCATGACAGAAGTATGCAGCACCATATACTTCACCCATACACAGGCAACTATTTTAAAAATTTGCAAATCCTCTCATATGCTTATCAATAGATGTCACATGCTCTGGTTGCCTCATACAAACGCAAACTTTAAAAATTAATATTAGTAGTCTTTTTCTCCTCTGGTTCATATGTTACAGTTTACCCTCAGTTCTCCAAATCAAAGTAAATTGTTTTTATCTTTCTTCCTTCTTTCTTGCATATGTCTTGCATATGTGTGGCCAACATATTTTGAAATCAGAAATCTGGCAACACTATACCTCATTCATAAAGAGACATTTCTCAGTTAACATCAAAATATAACACCTAGAACACAGCACAAATTCCTTTGTTTTCTATTAACAAACTGAACTACCTCCAAGTAACAGAATCGTCAATATGCCAAGTCCCTCAAATATGAAAAATACAATTTTTATGGAACTGGGAGGTCCCTAATCCTAAACCACATATTCCAGTCCATACCCACTGAACATATTTCTTTCAATTTTAATTTTACCTTCCCATTTATGAATTGTTTTCCAAAAGTTCTTTTCCTTTCCAGTTTTCCAACAACTCCCTACCTTTTTTTATTCCTAACCTCAATCTCTGTGAATTAAAATTATAAATAAATTTTTACCAGTCCACCATTCCTCATAGAGCCTGGTAATACTTAACAATGGACTTTGAAAGACTAAAAGTATCTTTGGAAAGTTTACCCTTACAGCCTAGTTCAGAGACAGATAAAATGTATCTAACAGGTCAGATAGGACTGTGGTAAGAAAGTATATGGCTCACTAATTATTCTTATGTCTCCATGGTGAGATTTGCTTAGTGGGGGGTGGAGTCCAACTGGGTTCACTCGGCAGGGTGGCCACTGAATGGCCTATTGTAGCCTGCCCTGGGTGATTATGATGATGACAAATTTGGTGGAATGAAGATTGGAAGTAGAAACCGAAGTACTCAGAGAAAACCCGCCCCAGCACCACTTTGTCCACCACAAATCCCACTTGACAAAGACCCAGGATCGAACCGGAGCCGCTGCGGTAGGAAGCCAGCAACTAACCACTTGAGCTATGGCGCGGCCTTCCATGGTAAGATACTTCCTTAGGATGTGGATGGAGGAGATAGCTCTCGAAGGATACGGCCGCAGGAATATATTGAAGAAGCAGCCATACACAGCCAACAGAGTGAGCCTCTAAGCTTAGGATTTGGGGGGGGGACAATGAAACCTCACCACGAAAACATAAAAATGTCACACATGTTTAATTGTGTGTGTAGATAGAGACTGGATTAATTTATCTTAGGACTACACAGTGTTGCTTCCTGCTTGTTTTGCTTACTTTTCAACTGTGACAACTGAGGCCATACAGTCCTCTGAAATGTGATGCGAGCAATGGTCTCACAGCTGAGATCACATTATTTTATTTACCAACATAAATTTAAATCAGCCTTTGTTATCCTTCTTCTGCTTCTGCTGATTCATCGACTGAGTCATAACCTGTCAGAGACTGAAAGAACTGTTACAAACATCTTTTTCTTGGACATCCAATGTCCAGTCTTTCAGAAGGCAATATAAATATCTTTAGTCTTTTGAGTACTATAATTTCCCCTGAACACATTATCAGCATCCTACATGTTAAGGTAACTGATAAGGCTGCTAACATCAAGTTATATCATCAAACTATTCTATCGCACTGAGAGGGCTGCCTCATCCACTCACTCTGCCACATAAGTTTCAGCCTTCATGACCACTGAGCACTTATCCCAAATGGGTTGCAGCCATTACTAACATGGAGTACTGATGCTCTTCCCTGCAACCTTGGTCAGGGTCCTAACTAGGTACTACCACCCAGACAGAAGGCCATACAGCTTGCCTATGTAGGGACACTACTCTCTGAGGTGTGGTTATTTCTGAACACAGCCAACACTACCTAGGGGGTACGCAGTTGCACAGTTGGTTGAGGCACTATGCTACAAGCCAGAAGGTTGAGGTTCAATTCGTGATGAAGTCACTGGATTTTTTTTTCCAATTTACCTAATCCTTCAAGCCGCACTATGGCCCTAGGGTCGACTCAGTCTCTAATAGAACTGAGTACCAGGAATCTTCCTGGGGGTTAAGGGCGGCCAGTGCACAAGGCTGACAACCTTATTGACAACTGTGAGCCAATTTTCTAGAAGATGTGGGAGCCTCAATGTCTCACAACCCTTTGGGCCTTCATGGCCTGTTACAGGGATAGATTTACCTTTCTTTATTTTACCCACACTACCTGCCCTGCCTCATCTAGCCATGCAGAAATATACAGAAATACATTGTGCTGCTCACTAGATGTATTTTTAATGGTGTACAATCTCTAGTGCCAAAGTCAAGAATGGTGGAGCTATACATCCATTCCCCCATATGTCTTCATGGTCTAGCACTTAATTCATTAAGCACCTTTTATGATCTCTAGAACTAATATTAATATTCTATGGAACTGAAAATAAACTGTTTTATACTATTGGCAGTCCAAACAAATTTATCTTCAGTCTAAAATCTTTCAGCGTACTTAAGAAATACTGCTGCTATTGTATATAACATATTTTACACCACTAAAAATGACCAATATACATATGATGCAAAACATCTTTGTACACCTTAGCAAATTGGCATAAATCTTATACAAGCAAACGAAGTGTCTACTCTGATGTTTAGAAAGAATTTTTCATTCTACCTAAAAACATACTGACCAGTCATTATGTAAGGCAAGGAGAGAGCTTTAGAAGTCTGAACAAAGTACTGAACAATTCTGTCCACTAATATCAATATATGTGAGCCCATAATTCTGAATGGAATACTTAAACACTTAAAAGTTTCTTAACCTACCATACAACAAAATAACTTTAGGCTTTTACAAACTTTTCTGAAAAATATGGAAAGACACAAGATCATTTCAAAACCACTGACGTATGTTGCATTTCCTACAAGTGTGAATTCATACCATCTTCTATACTAAAAACCACCTTTTTTTTTTAAAAAAAGCCACAATTAAAGGAGTACCGAGTATTATGACACAAACTTATTTCATCCGCAAACTTCGAAAACTTCGTTCATAGTTATACAGAGGAACTCGAATATTCTGTAGATTTCTGGTGACAACAAAATAAAACGGTTGAATGTAAAAGTACTGAACATTTTAAAAACAAAAATCAATTCACCTTGATACAAAAATAACGACTGAACAAGTTTGTACCTTCCTATAAAGCAAGCGTGAAATTTATCATTAAAAGTATAATATTCATTACTTCCACAAACCCCTAAAATACTTTTATGTAACATCAACACTGTCACTTTACATAAAATTATTGCCTCAAAAGTCTATTACCTGCAAGATTGCTTTTACGGTCAACGTGTGACATACCTGATAAGGAACTCTTCTGTAAAATCACACCTGAATTCACGTCGACTACATGAACTTCTGACGATTTTGTTGAGACCAGTATAATATTTAAATTAGGGTGATAAATAATAGTTTCAGAATCAGTATCTATGTTTAAATAACCGTCTTCACATAATTTCCACGGATCGTCATCAGCCATTTTGCTCCTTCGGTTCTCGCCCCCCATACTTCTGTAGTCATGTGACCATTACGTCAATATGTTCTTCTTCTGATTTCTTTTACGGTTCCTCACTAAGTGATGCAATTCAGAACGTGACACAAAGTTGCGAAGTAAACAGTTTTTTTAAGCAATGATCAAAAATATCACTGGAATGCACAGATCATGATAACAGTAAAAGAAAAGCGCAAAGTGTGTGCTGTGGTTGGAATCAATTCGCTTTACATACGCAATAATAGTTGAGATGAGTTCAGTCTTCCTGTATTCAGTCTCAAATTAACCTTCCTAAATGCTAAAATACTAATGCACACAATGCTGGCACCGTTGGTATCGGTCCTTACGGTTGTCTCCGGTCGTGACAGCACAGCTTCTCGCCTCGTGTTCATGGCTATGACCGGCTATGACCACACTGATCATACTGATGATCTTTGACCAACCGCCGTGCCCGGTCCTGCTCGTCCTGCTTCTGTGATATATAATTCGTATGTTCTTTTTTGTGTTTTGTGTAGGTATGGTTCTGTCGTGCGTCAATTGTAATGTTTGCACAAGGTTATTAATATTGCCTGTTGTTTTTGAACTAGTAATGATGTGAGACTGGAAGTGGTACTTTTAATTGGGTTAACCTTTTGTATTGTTCCGTTATTCTGTTCTTAATGTTATTTCATTTTAGGAACGTCTGTTGTATATTATTCATATTCACATAAGTTTGTATTAGCCTTTTTGCTTATGTATAGTAGTGTATTAAGAGCCTGGATAGCTAAGTCGGTATGGCCACTGGCTACGAGCTGAACGACGAAGGAGTTGGAGTTCAAGTCCCGGTAGGGGCAAGAATTTTCATTTCTCCGTGTCGTCCAGACCAGCCCGATGGCCCACCCAGCCTCCTATTCAATGTGGGTACCGGGGGCTATTTCCCGGGGTTACAGCGGCTGGGGCGTGAAGCTGGCCACTCACCTCTGGTGCTGAGGTCAGAAAATGTGGGTCTATACATCTAGTCCCCCATACCGCTTCATGGAATAGTGTCTAATTAGTTAAGCACAGGAAATACTTTATCTTACAGTAGTGGATTATGAGTTCTTAGTTCGGGTTCCATAAAATGCTGGGAAATTCTGGAGTAGCTGCTGAATTTGCGGCTCCTCCAAACGGGCTCAGCTCCATGAATAAGTAAGTAAGATGGGTACCAGAGCCATCATTATTTGTAAGAATCACAAACAATGACATTTCAAGTTGATCTATGGTTTGCAGGTGTAGCCTTGGACACGGTTCCATCGCACGTATTGTATTCATAATACAAAATCAATTTTAAGATGTATTCACATTGTTGCCTAAGAGCTATGACACCAAGTACCCCTGCAACACAAGAGACTGGGAGGTATAATTTTTTTAAATTGCCGCGTTTTGAGAGCGATGTCAGGGCAGTATATTTAGTATTGCCGATTGAACTTTTGGTTGTGACACAATTTGTACTCGCTCCGCAACTGATGCCGACAGATGGCAGGAAGTAGTCTAGCGGCTTTGTGGCTTCTGTGAACGTAATCTGTACGCTCTGTATAGTATCTTTGGCCATTTCATGCTGCAGAGCACTAACGCAAGTTGTGCGCAATTCTATCCATTTTTAATCTGCAGGCCATACACTAATCATGGTATCGCCACTGTTGCCAATGTCATCGGAAGAAAGTTTCTCCTTGCCAAAGTTTGAATCCGAACAAACGCCAACGAATTTTCCGTGATGGTGTGTAGCGGCCTGTTGCGTTACAAATGTTTTTGGGAGGAAGGAGGGTTTAGAATAGTGTACTTAATATCTGTCATTTAATCGAAATGCCTTTTCCGGCAAGTGGTGGCGGTGCTTACATGCGTTTTACCCCCAAAATTATAAGGTTTCAACGGCATGGATGCACAAATAGACCGTTCTTTCATATAGTTGTAATGGAAGTAAGTAAGATCATGCTTTTGGGCGACGGAAATTGTAATGACTGTACAGTGTATACTAATACCGAAATGAATAACATATTTGAAGTTTAGGAAGTTGTGTAAATAAAGTGACGGTCCTAGGAAATAGTCTTTCAAGTTGCTGGTGCGTGGAACATACATTGTGAGGATTTGGTATATCGAATTTTTTTTAATACAATTTATTTTTTATGTAGGACGTTTACGGTTAGTAGAATCATACAGCTGTATGGGTAAGGGCACACCAAGGAAACTGATAACCGCAATTTCTGAGAATTGTTATCAGCCTGAGTTGAACACGTTAATGAATGGAGCAGCGCAAATTGAGGAAACTGCATCGCAGTTATATGTGGGGCTGATACCTAATTGTGTGTGCGCGTCCATTTTCTGCTGTTATCTTCTATTTTTAACTACTTTCAGTGCTTAACTATAACATGCGTAACATGTGACTCCGTAGTAAGTGTTGAGCCATTGAAAACTTTTGATAGTTTAGAGCATTCTTTGGAACTTGACCCAAAGTCTGGAGATAAAAAACAGGTCTCAGAGACTGTGTCTCAAAAACCAGACAGGAGGCAACCCTGTCTCTTATAAAAGGCCCTTGGCTGCAAATAGTATGAGTACATTCTGATCAGGCAGATGGGATTGTGGTAAAATGCACAAGTAGAGTGGGATCTCTGCTTCATTATAGTTTTCAATATGATAATTACACGTGTCCAATTCGTTTGTGTGATGTCTCCTGTTTGTGGTTGCAATGTTTACAGACGTCCATAATTTTATGAGTGAAGATGGTTGTATATAGATATACTTTTATATTTGTCTGTTTTGAATAGTAGTTGCATTAGTTTGTCTTATGTTGTGCTTCCACTGGGGTTTGTAAAATTAACACTTGTTAATTTTGGGTTACCAGTCAAATGATTATGATGTACACAGACATCATATGGTACTGTGTACAGCAGTGGCCATGATGTCTATAGACATCACACACGTTTCCAACTACTTCACTGTAGATATAACACCAGTCAGCAGTAGAAACTGTATGTTGTGCTTGCAGGATGTTCTGATTACTCAGAGTATGACAGAAAATTGTTGATTGCTTGATAGCTGTCCTGGGTTTGAATTCTTTTGAATAAACATTATGGCAGGTCCTAGCAAGAAGATGTGTGTGGGTGATGAGTTGTTTTCTGAACCGTTACAAGACAATACAGTGGTACTTCCGAGAGTGAATATAGTAGTGATAGTGAAATAAATGTGAAAATTTTGTTAGGTGGTGAACAAAGTGTCAGCTCTCATGACACAGAAAATGTGAGCAACAGCACTACCATGCAACCTGATGTATGGGAAAATTCAGGTGCTCACTGATCATTTTTTCCATTTACTGGCAAGCCTGTTGTAATTGTTGATTTAGAACACCCCAGTAACCCCCTGGAATATTTTGAGTTCTCTTGTGCACCAGATATTGTGGAAGTAATAGCCAGAGAAACAAATTGGTATGCCCAAAAATTTTTAGAAGCCATGCCTAATCTAAAATCTAAGACCCATCGCTGGGCTGGTATAGAAAACTACATAATTGTAAAGTATTCTCAATATATGCCACTTTAGCTGCAGTAGTGTTTCCTGTGATATAAACGTTTTAGTGATAATTTCATAGTCTGTTAAAGGTAAGGATTTTGAGTGATGTTTGGAAGAACAGTTCATTCTTCCATACTAGCCTTGAGCTTGCAAAGGAAGTACAATTTTTAAGCCCATGTGGCAATAAGAAACTCTGTTTATCAGTGAGGCATACACAGTGTCAGACAGATTTGTCAGTTGACTATTATGATCATGTTTCATTTCTAAACAACAGGTGTTGATCAAGAACATATATTGAATGTGCATGACTGAGACATGTGTGAGATCACATAGTCTGAACAGAAATGAAAGACAGTGGCGATAGTGGCAGATTTTTTGAGAATAAAGCCAAAAGTGCAGAATTTTACAAAAAAGAATATAAACTTTAATATAATGGCTATAGAAATGAAAATACCGGTGAATGAAGTCTGGTAATTGGTCTTTCAGAAGCTTTTTGTTCCATAATTTTATAACACATAATTGAGATATTGTATTTAAGAAAGGGAACAAAAATTATAAAATCAAACACAGCAATGACAAATTTAAATGTCTGGGGGAATTAAATGTGGCACTGTGGAAGAGATAAGAACACAGAAAAAAACACTTGACTGGTTAAATAACTTGGTTCATGTTACATTATGCTTGTGTTGAGATGTATGAAATAAGCATGTGAAGTGGCTCAAATACATTCCTGCAGTATGTAGTGGCAATTTACTCTTCTACTTGGAAGACAGACATAACACATCTTACAAAATGGCACATATTCACCGAACTGCATAGTAGCAGTCTTCATACTTATCACTGAGAGGCTCTAATCTCACACACTGGCAGTTTAATTTTCATCTCAAAGATCATGGTCTTCTAGTACGTGACACTGCACTGTAGTCAGTGGGTGCCACTGTTTTGGAACAACCTGTTACCTCCATCTTCAGAGTAGAAGAGAAGAGGCAGAAGTTCCTCTGGAATGTTGGTATCTGTCTATCAAACTACATAGCATCACATCACAAAGACTCTAATCTTGATAGTCACTGCTGTGAGAACCTCAGATGTCACATAATTTTCATCTTGTTCCTTTACAGAAAAGGTTTGAACAGCACAGTCAAGTTATAGAACAACTTGGAACATATGATCATCTTACTAACCAGCATAATGAAAGACTGGTCGCTTTGAATTTTGAGAGAATAAGGTATTGGCTTGGTAGGGGAGCTCTTACATCAGATCCTGTCGCAGAACTCTTAGGTAAGGCCCTTGAAATGTTATTGTTTGGTGCCCTGAGTGTTATTTCCAAACAAGATAAATTTTGACAATTATTGTCTTGTGGGATGATGCTATTTTGGAGGAACCTTCTTTTTGGTGACAAAGGCAGCAGGTTCATTTGAAACTTCAGAAAATAACTGCAGGACTACATAGCATTACATCCCAGAAGACAGCAATATTCATATTCACTGCTGTGAGAACCTCTGAAGTCATGTAATAGAGTTTAAGGAATATTATCAGCACAATTGGTCATAATATGTAAATTATAACAGAGCTAGCTCAGTAATTATTTGTAATATATTTTCAATTTATATATGCAGCTGTCCTGTCTAAAATTATTATGGCTCATATTTTATTTAATCTTACTAATGTGATCTACAAATTTTAATAACCCAGATTTGTTATTAATTGATAATCATAACAAAGATGGCTGCTGATGGTACAACTTTAAACATGTATTGAAGAGGCTGTTACACCTCTCTGACTTGTATGAACATTTAACATAGAACTGGTTATAAATGTGTGATGCCGGAAGACACCTAATTGGTAATTTAAGTGATTATATGAAATTGTGACTATGTTTTTATAGTTAAGTAATTTAACTGTTATTTTAATTGAATTTTATTTGTTATTATTATTATATGTGATTTTATGATGTAATAAGCTTGCCTGTCTGCAACCTGCAAAATTGATGTTAACCTATTGTTGCAAATAATGGACTCATACAATTTTGTAAATATATTTTGAAGATTATTTTAATATGTATTTTAAGGACCATTTCCACATCCTGGCTATATACTGTATGGATCTATGGAAAATAAATAAAATGAATGAATAAGAAATATTGCTTCTGCTTCTGGATGCTGACTGTATTGTGAAGGAATGTTTTTCCCTATATGTTGGACAACTTGTCTGTCTCCATCTTCAGGACATAATACTTGAGGATGGCATGGTGCCAGTATTTATTCATGCGATTAGTGTTTACTGTGATTAGTAGATATGTGACAAGTAGGGAACGCAAGTGAACTTAAGTCCCTTTCTTGATTGGTGTATGTGTGGCCAACAGGGAAGCAGCTTGAAGCTTAGATCTCTTTTGTGATTATGAACAGATGGCTCATTTTGTTTGAGAAGTCAGCAAACCAGTTTACCACCTGATTTAGAAATGAAAAGAAATACAAACCATGAAGTCTGAAGACGTTATGCCCTTCTCATATGTAAAACTGTTCTGTTGCACATTCAGCTCTAATACATATGTAACAACTCATTACATTCCATTTTTATGTCTGTCAGACTTCTCACTGTGTAAGGATGAGCTGGTTTCTTTTCTGTACAATAACTGAGGTTTAACGATGGCGAAGGTTCATATTTTTGTCTTCTGGCTTTTGACACTGTGTTGTCTGGTAGATGGGTTTCTCGATAATGTTGGTACACACCTATCACAATATGGATGTTTTATTTTGCATGTGTGGGTTCTAAACAAGGACGTGTCGTTGGAAATGGAAATATCACATCAGTATATAGCCCATAGTTTCTTAAAAATTTCAGTTATTATAAAAGTGACATTGAAAATCAAGGGGAAATATAGGTGACATCAATGTAGCAGTATTTTTCTCTTTTGTTCAAAACATTGCACATTTTATATGGTAAAGTGGGATGAAGACATTAGGTATTCTCTCACCAGCTTGCAGTTTAGAAGCAGAAATGTTTGTGAACATACTTTTAAACAACCTGTAGCTAATATTATATGCAGCACATGAGTAAAAATTTTTTGTACCTTCCATTTGCCTCTGCATAAAATGGAATCAAGTAGGCTGCTTCACCAGTAAATTTAGTGTCTCATATTTATACATAATGTGATTAGCCACTTGAAATTTTTTATTTAAAATCCCTTTTCCTGAATGATAAAGGTCAAGTTCTATTTAAATTCCATTATAAGTTTTCCAGTAATTTAACCTCAATGTGACTGCAGAAGAAATTTTTAGAACCACCATGATAGATGAAAAGTTTTTCTGGGAAGTGACACTTCTTGTTTCCTGATTGGCTTACTCTTCAGAGATACAGTACATTCCCCCACAGTGCTGGTGAACGTCTACCAGACTATACTGTGTTACATCCAGAAGATAATACTAAGTTCATTTTGGGAGCCTCAGATCTAACATATTTTTATTCTGCTTTGATGCAGGCCTTTGTGGTTTCTTTCCTATTCACCCAAGATCCTACATGTATGGGTGGAGGAGTCGCAGGGCTGCAATGGAAGCAGCTAAATCTGAGGAACAGAAAAAGGAATAGTCATACAGAACACTTTGTTAACATCAGGTAAACGTTGTAGGATTATGAAAAAATATATGTATTTAAAGAACTGTTGCATTCTTTTTTACTGAAGATCCTGTGTTAATGAGTTAACAATAAAGTTTTTGCTGTGCTGAATTAAGCACCAGGAGTGGAAGTTTAGCTCCATGCATTCTTAATCTTTGAGTCTAGGTGGATATAGATGGTTAACTTCATTCGCTGTCCACTTCACCCACTATACAGAGGCTGGGTGGGGCCCAGAGCTGGTCTAGATACAATGAAGAAGAAAAACCTTNGTTTTCACTTGTATACTTGCCCTTCCCCCCTTCCTTCTCTGCTCTCACATAGCTGTGTATATTTCCAACACCAGTCTGCTTTTACTGGTCCTCACGGTCTCTTCGCCTGCAGATTTCTTATATTTTTTCTTCTACCCTGAAGATGGAGGCGATACGTTCCTCCGAAACGTCGGTTAACACCACATATACACAGTGCCAAATCCCAGAAGACTGCTTTCTTCAAGAAAAACCTTGTTTCCCCCCCTGTGAAATGAACCTTAATTTCTTAGTTATCCAGCCTGCAGCATAGTCACTAAACTGTAAAAAAGACACTGTTCTGAAGTGGTTTCATGCATATGGATGGATGGCAGTTTTATTTGACTCTATGCAGAGATGTGAAAATTCATAAAAAAAAAAACGGAATTGTTTCATCTTCAGTTGAAAGGTGTGAGAAATTTTTCTCTACTCCACATGTCCATACCAGCTCTGAGGTCCACCCAGCCTCCTAGCCAGTGGATATGGGGGAGCACTTTCCCCAGTGATAAATGAAGTGGGACATGAAGCTCACAACTCACCTCCATCTAGTGCCAAGGTCAAGAATGAAGGAGCTATACCTCCATTCCCCTGTATGCCTTCATCGTATGATGCTTAATTAGGCACATAGATAAATTTAACCCCTTTATCTTGAGTAAGGGAATTATCTTCCATTTGGATAAATATGGTATTGAAAAGGACTTGGCTTTCAATATCAGCTGAGCTATTTTTCTTCCCTCTTTACTTCCAGGTGAAAACCTCTATAGTGTACCAGACATGAAATTGAATGGCACATGGCTGCTTATGTTATGTGGGGATGAAGGCAAGCTGGGTTGTTGTGCCATCACAAACAAAAGGGACTCCTCCTGGAATTGTAATATTTTCTGAGATATGCTGCCATGCAGTCCAGTAGGAGTTAACTGATGTTTCACAGAAACATATGGCCTCCATATTAAGGGTCAAAGAACAATCCAAGCAAGCAGTGAACAGAGTATTCAGTGCCAATGTATAGAGTGAATGTACATTATGTGACCTATGTTTACATTACATAAAATCTCATTTTCTCTGCAGTTAATTTCTTTGTTATATGTGAAACCTTTTACCCGCATGGATAAGCGTTCCCTGTGTTATGGATGGAACTGTTCTTTTGAGTTTATGGAATGCTAATGAGATATCACTGTCAAGATAGTAATCATGCTTTGGAATCTGAAGAAAACTGGATATTATGACTGCTTAGTCCTTCCAGGCAAATGCCAGGATAGTACTACAAATCAGACCATGACCAATATCTTCCATATCCCTTCTAATTGACTGTTTACTAATCATTCCATCTTTTGACATTGTATGAGCTACTGAAACCGCTGTTAAATTAACCAAGATGAAGAAAATACAAAATGCTGTAAACTGATTTCTTATTTCAATCACATAACCTGAAACACTTAAAGTTAATACATTAAACAAGACCTACACTGAAATAAGGTAAAAGTTAAATGAACGTGTAGTTTGTTTCAAGAAGTTCAAGGAAAAGAACAACACAGATTCAAAATATCTGAGAATAGGGTGCTGAGGGGAATATCTGGACCTAAGCGGGAGGAAGCAATTAGAGGTGGGAGAAAACTGGATAATGAGGAATTTCAGTAAACATTACTAGGGTAATAAAATCAAGAAGTGTGTATGTGGTACAGATGGGATAAGAAATGCATGCAAGGGAACAGACCACTTGGGAGGCTGAGGTGTAGATGGAAAGATGATATTAAAGTGGATCTTAAAGGAAAAGGATGTGAGGGTGTAGACTCAGATTCATCTGACTTGGGACACGAGCTCTCTTGTGAATGTGGCAATTAAAGTTGCTTCCATAAAAATCAGAAAATTTTGTGACCAGATAGATAGCCATCAGGTTTTCAAAGACACTGCATTCTTCAGGTAATAACTCAAATTCAAGTTCCTTTACAAAGAAGTTGCTGGCTGTAGCAATGCAAGCAATCAAATATGGTTTAAGGGCCCCATAGATGGTCTATCTTAGCGTCCGTTTTGCCTGCGCAGTTCTAAGACGGCCTGTCTGTGGTAGAATTTTCGTCCCTGTACTGTCCTAGGCTTGGCTTTAAGTAAATCTGTCAGTGACAGATTTTTCTATGCATGTACAGGCATGTTTGCGAGCAAGTTGGAGCGTGTGTGGGGCCTACAGTTTTAGCGTCAGTTTTAACTAATTGTTCCAACTGTGCACTTCGATATGTCAGACTTGAGGATCATACCCCAGGCATTTCTGAGCGAATTCATTCAGCTGTATCGTAGTAATCCGTGTTTGTGGAAGATCAAAGTAAAGAGTACTCTGATGAAAAAATTTTGCTTATGAATAGTTACGAGTTAAGTTATTGGAAATTGATCCTGAAGCAACAAAGGAAGCAGTGGCAAAAAATGAATTCACTATGAAGTTATTTTTGGAAAGAACTCAAGGAAGTCAAGGATTCTCAGAAGTCTGGCAATGGAACAGGTGGTAATTATGCGCCAAGTTTATGGTACTATGATGTCCTTCCTTTTTAACAGCTCAAGAACTTCCCAGTGTCAGCAATTTGGATTGCATCGCACTATCATTCTCTCTGATATGTGGCGCTACCAAATGAAGGTGTAAATAAATCTCACTGTCCACCCTTAAATAACTGTACCAATCACCCAGTGCTAGAGTTAAATCTTTCAGTAAATTTATATGTGAGAGGTTATTTCATAACCAAGCCTTTGCCCATTTTGACTTAGTCCTTTTCTTTTTAGTTTCTGATCCCAAAGTTAACGCTACAGCAGTGTAAATTAAAAGTTCCTCCAACATGTTGCTCCGTGCACGATCCACCAAAACAGCACAAGACTGAGAACAAAACAGAATGTCTGTGCCCTCTTCAGCACTCCATTTTACCTGACGTCTTAGAACTGCGTGGGTAAAACGGGCCGTCTATGGGGCCCTTTACTTGGAATATTCTGGGTTCTTGGCTGGATCAAAGTATAGACTTTGAAATAGGCACCCATTGGTAGTTTAGAACCCCCTGTGATCCTATGAAATACAGATTATTTTCTTTAAATATTCATAAAGACGTTCCAACTTCACAGGAAACACCCTGCATCTTCGTTACAAAGACCGACCAGTTAATGCTGTTTAAGAAAACATTCACTGTTTATTCAGAAAACTGTATGAAACATAATGCATGTGCAAACTGCATAGGTTACAAATGACAAAGCAGGTGGTGAAGTAAAGGTAAATTTATCCTTAAATTATGTAATTAAGCACTATGCCATGAAGCCATGTACGGGAGTGGAGTTATAGCTCCACCATTCTCAACCTTGGCACTAGATGTAGGTGAATGGTCAGCTTCATGCCCCTGCCACTTTACTACCAAGGGATACAGCCCTTGAGTATCCACTGGTCCCCACAGCCAGTCCGGACACTATGGAGAAGACAAAAAATCTGTTACCTATGCTGGGAACTGAATCCTGTCATCCAGCACATAGCCTAGTCACTATATCAATTGAGCTATCCCAGTGGTACCTATAGTAACCACTGTTCCTTAAAGAGTTAACATATAGATTCTATTTGACACTCATTCATACATTATTAAAACAGCTGCCTTGCCATAATACAGAATAATAATACATATGCACCTTCTTCTATGATGTGACACCATGTAATATGGTATCTACCGGAATTTTTAAGAAACATCCTGCCTCCATCTTCAGGATAGGAGAGTGAATCTAGGAGTAGCACGTCCATCTGAAACTTACATACATATTTACCAACTACATAATGTCACATCCTAGTAGATAATTTATGTTACTGCTGTCAGAATTTTAGATTTCATGTCACATGCCTTAATTGCATTTCTTGATTCTTTATAAAGTTTTAGATATTTTCTTGCAAACTGACAACCGAAGGATAACATACAACTCCAAGGATACCAATAATTCCACTGTCTCATCAGTTCAGTATATAAGTACAACTTAAAATCAAGCCACTTAAATATACTTTATTTGGAAGTCTTATGTCTGTTGTAGGTCTAAAGATATGGACAATAACACTAATACAGATGTTCAGGGTATCAACAGTTTGTTCACAGCCACACAGACATATCTCAGAACTTCTTCAGTTTTGACAACTGGTTGTTTCTTCTGATACCCATTTTTCTGACCTTTCTCCAGTACTCTTTTGTGTCTGGATCAAGCTCTTCTAGTGAAGGTGCCTTTCCTGGAAAGTAGAAAGTAGAACCTTCAATTGCAGTCCCATATGGCACATATTGGTATACAGAATACTCGTATGTTAATAATTTGCCTCTTTTTAAATGTTCAAGGATTACCACATGAAGACAAAGTTGTCCCTGTGCTTAATTAACCCTTTCTGGTTGTATGTCGATATATAATCAACATGGTGAGAGTGCTTCGATATCTGATCAACAAAGATTCTTTAGTGTTTCTCCGGTCTTATGTCAATCATATATCATTACTGGCCACTGTATTCTGTGCCAATGCATTCATGAGTGTTTTGTCTGCCTTCTTCTGCCACCTGGAAGTCATAATTTGAATTTCTTGAGGACCAATTGCCATTTATATAATATGGCGTGTCATCTATTACCAGCATGCTTTTACATCTGACTGAACCTCGACCCTCTAGATTGCAAAAGCTGATATGTAATCCCTTGTGTGGTGCAGACGACGAATCTATTAGTGATATGTTAAATGAAGAACCTGAAATTGATTCTGATGATGAGATGAAATTGAAAAATGAAGGAGAACCTGCTAGTGAAGAATCGAGCAACAAACTGTTGGAAAGTGAGAGTGAGGGATACAAGTGTTGTTGCACACTGATGGGTGGGAAGGCGTGACAATGGGCAACAAGAAACCCAAGGCATATACATTTATTAAAAATTCAGGGCCACAATTTAACCTTCTGCCATATGCAGAGCCCATGGATTATTTTATTTCATTTTTCAATGATGAGCTTTTTAGTAACAGTGTTACAGAGTCAAACAGGTATGCGAGACACAAAATTGCTGAACTTCAGCTAAGCCGCTGGTCCTTCTGGAGTGGGTGGCCTGATGTGCCTGTCCTGAAGTGAAGACAATTTTAGGTCTATTACAAATATGGTCCTAATCACATTACCTGACATAAGACTACTGGTCTAGCAAGAGGAAAACACATATAAATTTTTGGTGACAATGTCCAGAGATCACTTTTTACAGATATTCTGGATGATGCATGTGCAGAAATGACACCACCAAAGAAAACAATCGGCCATCAAAAGAACAAAGAAAATATATGTGGTGATAGAACATACAGAGAAACAGTTTAGGAAAAATCCTGTGCCAGGTAATAACATTGTAGTAGCTCAATCAACAGTTGGTTTCAAGCACAAAATAATTTTCAATGCTCATAATCCAAAAAAAAGTGGGGCATTGGAGTTGTATTAGTTGAAAGTGACACTGGTTATGTTCACAGTATAATTACAAATTACATAAAACTTACTGGCAACATGTGTAACTTGCCATACTCTGAAAAACCATTCATTTCGAGAATACTTCTTTCCTTGATGGACAGACTAGGACTCAGTGTGTCTGGTTTTGAAGACTACCACCTTTTCACTTACATATTATGGCAGTGTTGAGTTAGTCCAAGAATTTGACAATTAAAATGTAAGTACAAGTTATGCTTTCTCACTTTATGCCCTTGTTGCACCAACTTTTGGGGCAAAACAGTTCACTTAGTGGCATTTCAAAATCTCTGACATCCTGGCTGTGGAAATCTCTAATAAGGCTATGACCGAAAAGGGTTAATTACGTGGCATGCCCTGGAATGGTATAGGGAAATGCAGCTCTACCTCTAAGTGACTTGTTTTATGAACTGGACTACATAGTGTTCAATGGTACAAGGATAGATGAATTAATAGGGTTCCAAAGAAATCGGTCATGGTCTAACTGAGGTACTACTGCAGCACTTGCCTGGACAGACTGCTGAAAACCATGAAAAGCATAATAACAGATGGCCTCTGGACCAAAATTTTAACATGTGGCCTCCTGAATATGAAGTGGGAGTACTACACAATATTCAGTATTAGTACTGTATACAACACAATCAGATCATGAAAGGCAGATAGGGCTTCTAAAAATAAACCTAACGAGTTTCATATATTGTGGAGGATATGTTCATATCTGGAAGAAGGGGACTGTAATAGAATGATTTTCTAAACAAACTAAAAATAGCACTTCATGAATTTAATGGCTTTGGAATAAAAGTAACATCCCTGTGCCTATGCACAATACTGTAAAAGTCTGGATGTGGCAGTAATGTGAAAATTTTTCTGCGCAGCATGTAACCAGGCAATTACTTCTCACCTCTTTGTAATGTCCACAGCCAATACCTCTCACCTGTTCGTAATGTCCACAGCCAATCAGGGTATTCATCATCAGCCTTAAGTTTCATATCTTCTCCTCCCTTTAAAGGATTACTGCCACACACATAATTAACGAGTTTGTGTGCATCTGTTTCTACAGGAACAATTCTCTTTTCCATCACTGGCCCCAATTTTGACAGCTTCTTCTTCTTGCCAAGAGAGGCAATGCCACCAGCTGAAATTGAATATATTTCAAATAAGTTTCCATGCTGTAAACTAGCCCTTGAAGCCATATTTACACTTCACCTGTTATAAATAATAGTAATTCTGCAATAAGCTGGAAAAACTGAAAAAATTAACGCGAAACGTGTAACATTCATCCCTCCGTGAAATGCGTGACTTGTAATGTTGGCTCCTAAACCTAACAAAACGCAAAGCTTACATAACATATAATTCAAATTAAATTACCGGCTTCTATTTTCTTTGAATAACTGCGCTTGGCCAGTAATAAAGGAAGAAAACGAATCTTTGGAGTATGAAAATACAATGTTAATGATGAACTCATTTTATAAAACTCTGCCACTTGGTTAAATATAATACTTCTTCTAATCGTGAATCTTAGTCTTGCAGATCTGAGACTAAGCTACTGAAATTGCCCTAGATCACGTACATATAGGGAATTGTGGGCTATAATATTGTCATGCTTGGCATCCACATCTTTTGCCAAAAGAAAGTTAACGGCGGAAAACATGTAAGATACGTGATACAGATTAGGGGAAAGCGCGGATCATAAGAAGAAGAATATGTGAACCATCGATCCAATCCACCAAATATAAAGTTTATGTTTATGGTTGCGAGATTGGAGGTTGTTCCTCTTCCTACTAACGGAGAGCGAGGACACTCCAAGGAGACGTACAACCGCAAAGCAACCATAATTTTCGATAAATGTCGCCGTTTTCATGCAGGCAACTGTTTTCCAGATTAGCAAGTGCACGCTGCGAAACTTATGAATCACAGACGCGCGATATAGACCCGTTGACACTTGGAAACTACGCGGTAACGCAACTGTGAGAGGACTGGCATGCTCCGATGCCTGGAAGTTGAGTTTCACAGTCTTTGCGCGCGTGGGGTTCCAGTTTCCTCAAATTGCGCTGCCCCGTTCAGTATAATGTACTCAACTCGGCCAAATAACAATTCTCGGAAATTGCGGTTGCCAGTTTCCTCGGTGTAATTTCGCCCTTAGGAGGAAACTAGGAGCCAGCAATTCCTCCACGGATCTGCATGACAGTATTCTATGATCCGTGAACCTCCAACTAAGCAGCGTGACAGCACAAGTGACGTAATCTCACCAAAATAGTCATCAAGTGTTGGGTCGAGGGGGGTCAATTTTAGGGCCGCAAAGTTTTCAAAAACACGAAAGATTTTAATGATATAGAAAAATGACACATTTATGAACTAGCTCTCGAAGCTAAGGTAGAAATATTATTTTGTTATCTATTTTCCTGATTATGTTTTGGTAATATGTAGTTTAATTTATACCTAGCATCTTTCTTCCAGTACTATATTGTGAGGAATTTTTGTACACGTGTAATTATCATCCATAAAATTAGTGACAATGATGTATGAGCTGAGTTTCGACAGTAACCGCTCAGGACCTTCAGGACGTTCAGGACAAATACGAGTTCATAATTGTAGGCGGAGGAATATTTGTGTATATTTTACATTGGCACTGTAACTACATGTTAATAATGTGTTGTATTCTGTCTACACAATTACGTTAAAAAATTAAAGCCGGGATAGCACCGTCGGTATGTTGACTAGCTACGGGCTGGACGACAGAAGGGTCGGAGTTTGAGTCCGCGTAGGGTCAAGAACTTTTTCTTCCACACGTCGTCCAGACGGTCTAGACCGGCTCTGAAGTCCACACCGTCTCATTCAAAGGGTACTGGAGGTTCTTTCCCCTGGGGTTAAGCCGCCGGGGCGTGAAGCCCACCGCTCGCCTCTAAATAGTGCTGAGGTCAAGAAAATGTGGATCTATACACCCACTCCCCCATACGTCTTCATGGCGTAATGCTTGATTAGTTATGCACAGAAATTACTTTACTTTACTTTACTTTTTTTACAATTGAAATTTCTGTCACACCACACAGTGTACAATTTACAGCAAGAATTATGGAACTATGTTTTAGGGCGGCAATATTGGACGTGTGATCGCGTGTGTGCGTTCAATATTCGAGTTTTCCGACCAACGTAGTTTGTGTAGTTTGGTTGTAGTTGGGTCGGAATTTAATTGGTGGTGGAATGTTTGAGAATATGCAGCTACGATTTAATTTTACACATTTATAATGGTTTTGCAAAGGCATGAAAACTTGTTTTACCTCTACCGAATATCATGTACTTTGTGGGAAGTGAAATGATTCTGAAGGTCAGATAGTGGCAAACTGTTTGAGCGTCTTTGTAAGGAACGCTACCGCCATTTTCTCTTTGTCGGTTGTACCTCGTTTTGTTGTAACGTTTATGCTTCTGATTCATATTTATTCTACTGGGACCGAAGGATTGTTCAGTGCCGAAATACCAGGAAAATACAGCATATGAAAGGATGATATCTGTGTGTTTTGCTGCGTCTGAAATATGAAGTTCGAACCTTCTGAAGCCGAGCCGTTGGAGCATTTAAGAATCGTAAGTTGCTGTCGTAATTTTCTGTTTCATAGGTAATATGAAGCCAGTTGTGGGTAATGCACATTGGTTACATGTAATCTGTGGAATATTGTGTGATTAAAAAATTAATTGCTGTGTAATTATTTGATATGCGGTAAAGAATGCTGCGCCGTAGTTACAGTGTACTCGGCGTGGTAAACAAAAAGCGATTCAAGATATAGAAGTGGCCACATTAATCGTAAATTTTACAGATTTTAACATATTTTTAAGTGCCTTGAATTGTTTTGTGTGAATTTATAAGCCATTAAAGTAAAAGTAAAAAAGTAAAGGTATCACAGTAACAGGCCGTGGAAGCCCGTAGGGTTGTAAGATGAGGTTCCCACATTTTCTAGACAAACGGCTCATATGTGGCGGTAAGATTGTCAGCCTTACGCGCCGGCCGCCCTTCCCTCATCTCCCCAAGAATATTCTTGGTATTCGTTTCTGTTGAGCGGACCTTACACGTTCTGTAATAATGTCATTACCTGATGGGAAAGACAATAATGATCGTGTAAGGTTGAAAGAACTGGAATGATGGTCAGTAATGATGCGAATCTGGATTTTCTGATTTCAAAGCATCATTACTGGTGCAGGCAACTCTATATATCAGAAACAGAAAATAAGAAAAATAAACAGTGAAACAATAATGCAATTTCAGCACCTTCTAAAAAGTGAAACATGGGAATGTGTT
This sequence comes from Cryptotermes secundus, assembly GCF_002891405.2. Lineage (NCBI taxonomy): Eukaryota > Metazoa > Arthropoda > Insecta > Blattodea > Kalotermitidae > Cryptotermes > Cryptotermes secundus. The sequence continues at coordinate 354,796 of NW_019740654.1, read as the reverse complement.
TATAAAGAAAATGACACCAATGATAAGTACAACTCTTTTCTGTCTACTTTTCTAAATATTTTTGAAGCCAGTTTCCCAATTAAATATAAAAGTGTGCGCAAACTAAAGAATGACTGGATTACACAGGGGATAAAAATATCATGTAAACATAAGAGGACTTTATATGTCAACAGTAGGAACAATAATAATCCAAATATAAGAGTATTTTATGTTAAGTATTGTAAAATTCTTAGAAATGTTATAAAAGAAGCTAAAAAGCAGCATTATAGAAGACTTATAGCTAAGTCAGATAATAAAATAAAAATGACATGGAACATAATTAAAAGGGAGACAGGAAAAATGCATTTAACTGATCAGATGCCATCTCTTCTGGCAAAATCTGAGAAAGCAAAGGATCTAGAAATAGTTGCCAACGACTTCAATAAATTTTTTCTAACAGTTGCTGAGACCTTAAATTTACATCAGATGGGAAGTGAAAATGCTTTCTCATTTTTAAAAGATGCATTTCCCATAAATTTTCCTAGTATTAAAATCATTCCAACCAGTGAAGCTGAGATAAAGAATATTATACACACCATGAAAACAAAGAACTCATCAGGATTTGATGAAGTAACAAGCAAAATTCTGAAAGCTTGCTCTGATTTAATTAGTTGCCCTTTAACTCACATTTGTAATCACTCATTATACACAGGCATTTTCCCAGACCGTCTAAAAATTTCAATAGTAAAACCAGTGTTCAAAAA